>NC_132791.1:186734573-187034869 GCF_048418805.1 Vulpes vulpes | reverse complement strand
CTGGGAAAATGTACCTTTATTTGACTTTGCTGTTTGTTATTTGATTAGAGCTCAGGTACTATAAAGTTACATGTTAACTTATAGATTTCTGTCCAGTGGGAAAGGCAGCCCAAATATTATAATGTTTTGCCCTAAAGGAAAGCAGGCAGCTTTGTATCTAACTTAGTAAATTTATTCTAACTTATTTTTATTTTTCTTAAATGTTCTGCTGGAGGCTGAAATAAACTCTTTCTCCTTAAAATCTGTGAGAATTGTTTTTTAATTCACTGGCCCCTCCGTTAATGAATCAGTTGAATAAAATATTTAAAATGTGCTCATTCCATATTTGCATAATAATCATGCTTTTAACCTTTGGGTAATTCTACTTTGATGATGGTTACTTCAACATTCTTTAATTTTTTGTTCATTCATTTGTTCAGGCATTCAGTCATTCATTTTCACAAATATTTCTTATACGCCTGGTGCTGGGCCTTGTAATCCTGACTTAGTGCCTAGAAATAATTGGAGAAAACAGAGTGAGCTCCAGCTTTGAAAAGGGAAGGGAAGAATGACCTGGATGGAGGACGATAGATAAAAACGGGAACATTGATTTGGGGCTATGGGTATCAATGTTGTATAGTATCACCATGGAATCTTAGTAGGCTTAATAATCATGTAATTTCCAGGGTGTCACCCATGGGTATTTTAATTTTATGTCTCTTATGGCAGCTAGTTATCTTCATTTTAACCTGCTCTTTAAGCAATTCTGATGTACTTAGTCTTGGGAATATATTTTAAGAAAAAAAATCAGAGATTTTTATATATTTTGAATGAATGAACAGATGGATGAATAAATAGAACTTAAATTTTTCTTTTTTGTTCCTTCAAATATTCAGAAATTTACTCTTGGACAACTTAAATCCCATCTCATCTCTAGACTTCAGCTTATGTCATCCTTAAATAAACAGATCAGACAAGATGACCGTTTATGTTTGTTCCAACTCTAAATTCTATGGACAATGTAAAAAGTTAAACATATAAATATCATTTCATGATCTAATATTCATTTTTGCATAAGTTAATTTATTAGTATTAGAGTTCATTAGCAAATATCAGAATTAATTAATGCAACAGAGATTATGAACTTGTACAAAATTTTGTTTGGTTTTTGTTTTATAAGATATGCAATAAATCAGATCTTCCGCAAGTTAACATTTTGTTGCTGATCTTTCTTGAAATACTGCCTAATGAAAAACAGCTAATTAATATGCTTCTAATAATTTACTGAACCATATTCCTGGCACTTGAAATCAGCATTCACAAATAGCTGGAACCATGATGCATGGGCATGCCTGTGACTTCCAATCTTCAGGGAAGATTGTGAATTACATATAGTGTCTAATGAATTATTTATAACAGTAAGAAATGAGCTGAAACATGCATACCAGCCATGGGGAAGAGTGAACTGTGATAGCACTTGGAGCAATGGGCAAAATCTGGCTGCTAGGCCTACATTTTACTTTGAAGTTCTTTGTAAGCGATTTGTGGCTTATTCATGCTTCAATTTAAAAAAAATAAGATAGACCTTCTCAATTAATTTCCTCTGAGCCTGTGATCATCAGTATTTTGTGAAAAGAATGCCATCTTCCCCAATGTTCTCCACTTATTCTATCCATCACATTTCTTTATCTGAATGTATTTGACATGATTTGTTGCTAAAGTTGACAACTGGGAAGCTAAAACCTGTTATGTGTTGGAGTTCTAAATGGACTTTAAAAATAACCTATTTTTGTGCTCTGCAAAATAGTATACAAAACAAATCTAAAATAGAAAATACTATTTCTATTGTAAATTTTTCCATTAGACCAAAAGCTCATTGAGGACAGAAACTAAAATTCATCTTTGTATTCTCCCAAAATACCTTGCACCTGCTCTATGCACTGTGCACACTTATTACCCAGCAAATATATTGAATGCAATGAAAAAACTGCCTAGTGCTATCTGGACAAGGAAGATGCAGTAGGAAGAAAGGTAGAAAAGGTCTATCCTTGGATGCAGTTTATATTCTAGTGGCACAAAATAAATGTTTATTGGATAACATGAGCAATTCTAACAATAAATCTTATTTATATACTAGGAACTAAAGGAAACTCCAAATGTTCTATTCTGCTCTTCCTCGGTGCTTTCCCAGTGTGCTCCTTAGGATCTGATGATTCCTTTTTTCTCTCTCTCTTAATGAGCTTTTTTTGTAAATGCACTTACTATTTATTTATTTATTTATTTATTGGATTTTATTTCTTTATTCATAAGAGACACAGAGAGAGGCAGAGACACAGGCAGAGGGAGAAGCAAACTCTCTGTGGGAAGCCTGTTATGGGACTTGATCCCAGGACCCCGGGATCATGACCTGAGTCAAAAGCAGATGCTCAACCACTGAGCCACGCAGGCACCCTTCTTATACTCATTTAAAAAAGAAGTCTAAGGGCACCTAGTTGGCTCAGTTAGTTGGGCAACCAACTATTGATTTCAGCCCAGGCCTTGATCTCATGGGTCATGGGATCAAGCCCTGCACTGGGCTCCATATTCATCAGGGAATCAGCTTGAAGATTCTCTGCCCCTCCCTCCACTCATGTGTACATGCTCTCTCTCCCTCTCTCTCAAATACATAGATGAATCTTAAAAAAAAAGTCCAAAATAATATTTAAGTATATATGTACGTATTTATCTATTATCTATCTATCTATTCATATATCCTATTGTCATGGACCCACCCACTATGCCATGAGATAAGAATATAATTGAAAATAAAACTGATATAAAATCCTTCCACAAAATATGGAAATGCATTTAGAAGAATTATCTCAGAAGAAAAAAGAATATTATAATGATCTAGAAGAAAAATTATAATAAATAGCATCTCCAGGATTTCACTTTGGAAATATTTCAATGTATCACTTTTTGAGGATTCCAAAAGGCCTTGTGAACCATATGAAAACCATCTTAAAATTACCCAAGGGTTCTGAGGAATTTGTATTGGAGAATGGCAAAAATCACATTTACATTTTTGAAAAATTACTTGTCCCCAGTATTTGACAGTAGCCAAGAACTAGGCAAGAATGGAGATAAAGCGTCTAGGAAGGGTCCCCTGGTAGTAGTACTAGTGAGAGATAACGGTCATCTGGACAAATTTTCATCTTTCCAAACCAAAGTTTATACCCATTAAACAATAATTCCCCATTTCCACCTTCCCCCAGCCTCTAGCGACCACCATTCTATTTTCTGCATCTGTGATAGATATTCAATGAATGCTGCCTAGATTGAACTTCAGGGTCAACATGCCATAGGTCAGTGATCAATTGCATTTATTTTTTTCCCCACAAATTTTTGAAATCTGCTTATATTCATCAATCCACTCAGAAGAATAGTTCCTTAAACATTGATTAAAATTTTTGAAGCTTTTCCTTCCGGGGCTTGCTTGATGTGACAGTTGCAGAATTCAAACTCTCCATAAAAACCCTACATGGCTAAGATTAAGTCTGGAATTTCCTCTTTCCTAAGAATGGAAGCCAGTAGACCTAACTTCTCTATGGCCTCATGAATGATAGAAGCAATTAGCATCTGGCAATGTCTTGGTCTGTGAGGGAAAGTTTTCTTAGTCTTCAGTGACTCAGTAGCTAAACATAAAACTTTAATCACAAAAGTCCTTCTACAAATATTAAGCACATTTTATAGGGGAATTTTTTTTCCAGATAATTTAGAGAGCTTACATGTAGAAGTATTTTTGGTCCCCCCATCCCCGCAAAAAAAAAAAAAAAAGTGTAACAAGGTATTTTGCAGCCAAATTGATAGTTGTAAGGTGGCTTCCAGCATGCCCCCTCCATTTACTTAGTTTTTTTTTTTTTAAGATTTTATTTATTGATTTATTTAGAGAACATGAGTAGAGGAAGGGGCAAAGGAAGAGTGAGGGAGAGAAACTGCAGCCAACTCTGTGTGGAGTATGGAGCCTCACACAGAGCTTGATCTCATAAACCTGAGATCATGACCTGAGCCAAAACCAAGAGGCAGACTCTCAACTGACTGTGCCACCCAAGCACTCCAGTTTTTATTTTTTAAGTTCTCTCCAGGGCAGATTAAACCAATGGATAAATAATCTAAATAAATGTATATTCATGGCAATTTGCAGGTGAACTCTGTAAGGACTCAGTTATGTCATACTACTGAAATAGCAAGAGGTACTTATGTGGTGTCACAGTTTCTAAGGTCTGCATCCTTCTTCAGTAACATATCTGAGGGCAATTGACTCCCAAGTTGTATTTACCAATTAAGAATTCAAATGCTGGGGATCCCTGGGTGGCGCAGCGGTTTGGCGCCTGCCTTTGGCCCAGGGTGCGATCCTGGAGACTCAGGATCGAATCCCACGTCGGGCTCCTGGTGTGGAGCCTGCTTCTCCCTCTGCCTGTGTCTCTGCCTCTCTCTCTCTGTGTGTGACTATCATAAATAAATTAAAAAAAATTTAGAAAAAAAAAAGAATTCAAATGCCTAGCATACCAATATTTGTTATAAAAAATATGTTTGTAGATGTTTCTCTGAAACACTGAGATAAAATCCTAAGTAGAGGCCATAAAAATGAGAATGGACAAAGCAGAATAGTAAATCAGTGATATAGAAGATACAATTATGGAAAATAATGAAGCTGAATATAAGAGGAAAGAAAACTATCAGATTAAAAAGTTAGGCTTGGGGAACTCAGCAATTCCATAAAACACAATAATATCCATATCACAGCAACCTCAGAGAAGAGGAGTGGGGAAAAAGGGCAGAGATTTTTTGTAAACAAATGATAGCTGAGAACTTCCCTAATCTGGGAAAGGAATGGGCATTTAAGCCCAAGAGCCCAGAGAACTCTTATGAAAATCAACAAAAATAGGTCAACACCTCAATATATAATAGTGAAAATTGCAAATTACAAAGATAAAGAGAAAAATCCTGAAAGCAGTTTGAGAGACAAGAGGTCCTTAACCTACAAGGGAAGACATGTAAGACTGGCAGCAGACCTGTCTACAGACCAGACAGACAAGAATGTACTAACACAATATATTTAACATGCTAAATTAAAAAAAAAAAAATGCAGCCAAGAATGCTTTATCTAGCAAGGCTGTCATTCAGAATAGAAAAAGAGATAAAGAATTTCCAGCACAAACAAACTAAAGGAATTCATGAACACTAAACCAGCCCTGCAAGAAATATTAAAGGGGACCCTTGGAGCAGAAAGAGAGCCCCAAAGCAACAAAGACCAGAAAGGAATAGAAACAATCTATAAGAATAGTGACTTTACAGGTAATAATGGCTCTAAATTCTTATCTTTCACTAATTACTCTGAAAGTAAATGGACTAAATGCTCCAATGCAAAGCCATAGGGTATAAGAATGATAACACAAACAAACAAACAAAAAAACCCCAATACTCATCAATATACTGCTTACAAGAGGCTCTTTTTATACTCCCAAACACATCCAGATTGAAAGTAAGGGGGTGGAGAATCATTTATAATGCTAATAGACATCAAAAGAAAGCTGGAGTAGCCATTCTTATGTCTGACAAACCAGATTTTATTTATTTTTTAAAATATTTTATTTATTTGAAAGAGAGAGAGAGAGGGAGAAGCAGCCTCACCACTGACCAGGGATCCCACTGTGAGGCTCGATCTCAGGACCCTGGGATCACAACCTGAGCCTAAGGCAGATGTTCAACCAACTGAGGCACCCAGGCTCCCCCAAGAAACCATATTTTAAACCAAAAAATGTAGTAAGAGATGAAGAAGGACACTATATTATCATACAGGGGTCTATCCAACAACAAGATCTAGTAATTATAAATATTTATGCCCCCAACTTGGGAGCAGCCAAATATTTAAATCAATTAATACCAAAATTGAAGAAACACATTGATAATAATACAACAATAGTAGAAGACTTTAATACCTCATTTATAGCAATGGACACCTAAGCAGAAGATCAACAAGGAAAAAGGGCTTTGAATGACACAGTGGACTGGACAGAATTAATATACAGTTAGAGGATTTCATCCTAAAATAGCAGAGTACACACATTCTTTCTGAGTGCACATGCATCATTCTTCAGGATAGATCACATACTGGGTCACAAATCAGGTCAAAATGAGTGAGATCATACCATGCACAATTTTAGACCATTAATAATGAAGTCAATTTTTGAAGTAACATATTGGAAGGACCATAAATATATGGAGGTTGAATAACATCCTACTAAAGAATAAATGGGTGAACCAGGAAATAAAAGAATTTTAAAAATACATGGAAGCAAATGAAAATGAAAACATGACAGTTCAAATCCCTTGTTGTGTAGTAAAGGGGGTCCTAAGAGGGAAGTACAGAGCAATACAGGCCTTCCCCAAGAAGCAAAGAAAGTCTCAAATATACAACTTAACCTTACTGAAAGGAGCTAAAAAAAGAACAGCAGGAAAAAAAAAAAAGCCTAAAGCCAGTAGGAAAAGAGACATAATAAAAATTAGAGCAGAAATCAATGATACAGAGATTTAAAAAAAAAAAAAAACAGAACAATGAAACTAGGAGCTGGTTCTTTGAAAGAATTAATAAGATTGATAAACCTGTAGCCAGACTTATCAAAAAGGACCCACATAAATCTTGAATGAAAGAGGAAACGTCACAACCAATACCAAAGAGATACAAACAACTACAAGGATATTATAAGCAGCCATATGCCAACAAAGTAGGCCATCTGAAAAATGGATAAATTCCTAGAAACATATAAACTACCAAAACTGAAACAGGAAGAAAGAGAAAACCTGAACACACTCCCAGCTAGCAAAGAAATTGAATTGGTAATCAAAAATCTCCCAACCAACAAGAGTCCAAGGCCGATGGCTTCTAGGGGGAGTTCTAGAAAACATTTAAAAAGGAATTAATACCTGTTATTCTGAAACTGTTCCAAAAAATAAATACAAATGGAAGTAAAACTTCCAAACTCATTCTATGAGGCCAGCATTATCTTGATCCCAAAACCAGACAAAGACCCCACTAAAAAGAATCACAGACCAATATCCTTAATGAACATGGATGCAAAAATTCTCACCAACATACTAGCTAATGGGAACCAATAGTACATTCAAGGATTATTCCCTGTGAACAAGTAGGATTTATTCCTGGGCTGCAGGGATGGTTCAACATCCACAGGTCAGTCCGTGTGATAGACCGTAGTAGTAAGAGAAAGGATAAGAACCCTATGATCCTCTCAATAGATGCAGAGAAAGCATTTGGCCAAATACAGCTTCCATTCTTGATAAAAACCCTCCACAATGTGGGGATAGAGGGAACACACCTCAACATTAAAAAGCCATATACAAAAAACTGACAGTGGGTATCATATATATGACATATATATATATGTGTGTGTGTGTGTATATATATATAAAAGTGAATATATATAAATATATGCATAAATACATGAAATATTGCCATTTGCAACAATATGGATGGAACTAGAGGGTATTATGCTATGTTAAGTTTTTTCAGAGAAAAATAAATATCATATGATTTCACTCATGTGGAAATTAAGAAACAAAACAGATGAACATAGAGGTAGGGAAGGAAACTAAAGTAAGATAAAAACAGAGGAAGGCAAACCACGAGAGACTCTTCACTATAGGAAACCAACTGAGGGTTGCTGGAGGGGAGGTGGGTGGGGTGATGGGGTAACTGGGTGACGGGCATTAGGGAGCTCACTTGATGTAATGAGCACCGTGTGTCATATGCAACTAATGTATCACTAAACTCTACCCCTGAAACTAATAACACACTGTATGTAAACGAAATTGAAAAAAAAAAAAGAAATTGAATTCAAATAGAAAATTTAAAAGAATGATGTTTGAGTCAAATTATTTGGGAGTATGCTCATTTTCAAAGCATCCATGGCACTTACATTTCCCCTGGAACCTTCCATACCTCCTTTCTCTCCCTATCAAATGTCACCAGCAAATTCTTTTATTCTACTGATTGTCCTCCATGGACTTATACAAGGCTTGCTGCGTTTGGGGTGATTTCATCATAAACCTTCCCTTATACAAATATGAACATAATCAAAACATCAGCACCTCCTCACTTCTTATCCAGAACTTTCCAGAGGCCAATCAGGCAAAATATTCCTTCCAAAAATGTAAGTACTCTTGATAAAGGAAAAAAGAAAAAAAAAAAAAGGAGAAAAACCAAAACAGCCTATAATTGATTTCATGAGGCACCAAATATATATTAATGTCTACTGGGTACGGCTGAGTAATTTACATTTATGGTGGGAGTTATATTTAACTTACCTTGAAAATAGATCAATAATAGATAGAAGGAAGAAAATGAGCATTTGTGAAACCACTACTCTATGCTAGACTTTGAGATAGATGTTTTCCTATATTAATTCATTTAATCCCCTCAAGCCCATGCGAGGGAGGTATTTTTATTTTCTTATTTTATAATTGAGAGAAGAGACACGGAATATTAAATAACTGATTCATGTACCCAATCCCTCTGAAACCAAGGCTCTTTCTACCAAACACCTGTAGAACTATAAAAAATGTTGTAAAAATAGTAAAAATTGAAAAGCTCATTTCTTTGTTTCTGCCTCGTTAGATTAATCCTGTGCAGCAAAATGTCACCACCAAACGCAAGATGTATTTTATAAAATGCCTTAATCTGTTTATTCATCACTTAAGGGTACATTAGAGAGACTGGGAACTTGATCTTTATTTTCCTACTAACAGATGTTGTTACTAAGAAACATGTAATTGAGCACTTCGGGGCAATTATTTTAAAATATACTGCTCACCTTTCCAATAACTTTCCATGTGGTTCCCTGAAATTAAGACACATTTCATGTTGAGTCATCAAAGGGCCCCAAGCCCCCTCCTTGGAGCCAATGCTACCTCAAAAAGTGGAGTTTTAAATTGCCAACCTAGTACAAAGAGGAAGAATGTCAGACCTCCTACATATTCAGAGCCGTCTGTCACTGGATCTGGAGCAGCTTTTTGAGGCTTTTTAAACCTCTTTCCAGTGTTTCCTCTCCTTACATCCAGGTGATTATGGCATTCATAAAGCATTTTTCTCCTTTTCAGAAATTCTAGAATCCTAAAGTACGTCTGTATCAGGTGAGATTTTAAAAGACAATTTAAATAGTCAGTGCAGTTACCTGATTTCTCCAAATGTGCTATCCTCTAGCACGTCTTTTTGCCTTTCTATCTGCTGTTTCCTCTACCCAGCTGGCTGCTGCACTGTCCGCCCACCCCATCACCTCGTGCCACTATTTGTTCATTTATCAAGACCCATTTCATCATGGGCTTTGCTCCAAAACATGCCCTGACTCCACCTAATCCCATAGGCAGAGCTACATATACCTCCCCATTGTGGCCATACTGAGCGTCAGGAAATCTCTCCTAACAGCCATTTCCCACAGCTGTTTACCATCTCTCTTACTCTAAACTAATGCTACTCACATACATTTATATATATATATAAAATCCATACCTAGCCCAGTGCTTCATTCGGTGTTTGAAAACATTTTTGCAAACGAATAAAAATACGATTGTCTGCTCTTTATTAGAGCAATGGATATTTCCTGAGCCCCTACCCTGTACAAATCACTGTCCTAAGCGCAGTGTGTGCCTCAGCCACACGGTTTTGCTCAGGAGGAGGTGAAGAGCCCAAGCTGGAAACCATACAGAGCTTTCCTCACCACTTACACCCTCCAAGATGTGTGGTAATTTAATGAACCCCATTGTACCCCATTAAATAATAGTTCCTCTTCAGGAAAGTAAAGAAAATAAGAGTATTCTAATTCCATATAGTCAACCTGTGCACTTAATGGGATAACTGTTTATTAGATAGTCACTAATAGACCTAGAGTACAAGCAGTAAGGACCTTGGTGCCCATTTGGGAACACAAGACCAGAATACAGTCTTTAGAAAACAATTATTTTCCTTCGGATCATCTACACTCCCCAAGTCGCAGACCAAAATTCTCTTGGCAGTGGTGGTAGGAAGGAAGCTAAAGGGGTTGGGGGGTGAGAAATGAAGAGGGGAACTGTCCTAACGCACTAAATCCTCTCTCCCACTCTGCTAACCCACTCTCCTGGCATTGACAACTGCTCCTCAAACTCTTGAGACGGAGGTTCATGCATGTTGTCTCTCTCCGCTGGCAGGATCCTAGGTCTCTAGGTAAAAGTTGCTATTATTGATTGTTCATATAGGCCCTCAGGGTAGCTCAGAAAGACAATTTAGGAAACTATTCCCAAGAACCTAGATGGACATCATCTCTTCTTATTTTCTCTATTCCTTTGGGAAAGGAACAGCATGAGGATAATTGCAGCCCAAATCCATCTTGACCGGAGGCCTCAAGACATTAACTGGATATTCCGGGATTCCATCCTAATCTCTCCTTATATATTACCTTATTTTAAAAAGAGTTTTAGAAACAGCTGGCATTTTCTCTGTACTTTTTTGCCCTAAATCAGTGAGACTTCCACATATCTCCACAGCAAAATCTCTGTCATTTTAAAAGGCACTTTATATGCATCTTGCAAACCATGCACCGTAATCAATATTCTTTACTGTGAAAATGTGCTTTAAAAATACTATGATGTTTACCCTATGCTGAATCTCTTTCGCCTTACATTGTCATATTCGAAAGTACATCAGCTCAGTGGTAACTGAAGGCTTACAAGTTCTATGTTTTTAAGGCAAAGAAACTGAATACTGAAACGCAGAACACACATAAGGTAAAATGTGACTTCAGCTTCTTGAATAAATGAAAATGTTCTACTAAATCTACAGGGTTCTTGTTGATTTTTATCATTTATTATTATTTTTAGCAAATCTCACTTTAGATGTGGGATCTTACACAGAATGAACTTATAGACAATGTCATGATTAAAAAGAAAGTATACATGCACAATTAAATTTTTGTTTTTAAATTTAATGTATCATGTTCTTTTTTTGTTTTTTTTTTGTTTTTTTATTTTTATTTTTTTAAATAAATTTATTTTTTATTGGTGTTCAATTTACCAACATACAGAATAACACCCAGTGCTCATCCCGTCAAGTGCCCCCCTCAGTGCCCATCACCCATTCACCCCCACCCCCCGCCCTCCTCCCCTTCCACCACCCCTAGTTCGTTTCCATAAAGACTGTATCATGTTCTTAATTTGGTTCCACTACCTAAAAAAAAAAGTTGCAAGAATATGTCTCATTTGGTGGGAAGGATTCGGTATGGCCTAATAAATGCTAGTTTCCTTTCCTACCTGGAGATCCATTTCAGTTATAAGTTTAATCACACACACACACACACACACACACACACACACACACACACACAAAAGCCACTATTTAGAAGAATAGTGGCTCTTACAAACTGCATAACCCAAACTTTCTAGCAGCACAAAACAAGTTGTCAGCTACGTAGGTAGCAGATGAGGATTAAATTTTTGATCCCCTTTGCACATATATTTTGAGCTTTAGAATGTACTGGAAATCAACGAAATGAAAAAGGCAGAAACGATTCGAAGCTACTCTGAGTCACAGATAGTCTGTATTTCATAATCAGTATAACTTCTTTTACTTCACAGGACAGTTTATTATGCCTCCAGTCCTCGGAGAGAAAACGAGACAATACTTGCATTCTCATGGGCTTCCATCTCCTAAACTAAATGTGCAAGTCCTACTAAAAATGATCTTCAAGGGTAAAGATACCACATGAATTTAGTGTGAGGAAGTCCAAAGGACCTGGATGTTCTTAATTAATCAATTAATTAATTAATTAATTATATAGCTATCCTAATCTAAGATTTTTCAGCAGCTTGTTCCAACACTATTAGTCACATTGAATTTGACTTAGCTAGACCAGGATAGATGAATATTTTAGATAACATTTGCAAGTTTAGTTTTTTATGTCGTGGCCGATCATTTACAAATTTACAAATTTACTTCTGAAGCTATATTTTTGAGATGATATATATTTAAAAGATTTTATTTATTTGACAGAGAAAGAGAGAGCACAAGTAGGTAGAGCTACAGGTAGAGGGAGAGAGAGAGGAAGGCTCCCTATTGAGCAGAGAGCCCAATGTGGGGATCGTGACCTGAGACCAAGGCAGATGCTTGACAGACTGAACCATCCAGGTGCCCTGAGATGAGTTTTTTAAAATAAAAAGATAATTGTAGAGGCATTTGGATGGCTCAGTTGGTTAAGCATCTGCCTTCACTTTAGGTCATGATCCCGGGGTCCTGGGATGGAGCCCCATATCGGGCTGGAGACTGCTTCTCCCTCTCCCCCTTGCTCATGCTCTCTCTCTCTCTCTCTCTAATAAATAATCTTTAAAAAAAGAAAGAAAAGTTTTAAAAATATAAGCAAAATATCTATTAAAATTACATTGAAGGAGCCAAGTACTTTGGATCATACCTGACATTTAATGGTATATTATTAATATTAAAGTTAAATTATATCATCATAAAAAATATAAAAGCTGCAACACTGTATCTTTTGTGATGTATTTGGAAAAATGCATTAAGTGCTCCAAATATCCTTACTGAACTCTGACATAGTAAATACACTTCTTGGAATGTATTTTAGGAAATAAATATTAAAAAGAGCATTTTAAGTAATAAAATCTCTGTAAAAAAAGGTGAGACACCATAAATATCCAAATTCCATTCATGCTTAAGGAAACCATTACCTATCAGTTCAAAATTCTATGCAGCCATTGACAAAAGCAGTGTCATAATGATCTAATATTTTTTAAAAGGTTATATTAGATTAATCATGTATCTTGATTCCTCAGGGCAACTTCAGAATAGTTTTCTTTTTTTGTAGACAAGTTAATATTAGTTAATATTACTTTCAGTCTTCCTTTCATTTTTAAAGATCAATTATATGTTCATTGTAATTGCTATGTAATTTAAAGGGGAAAAAAGTCAAGGAACAAAACAGTATGCATAGCATACTATAAATGGGACAAATAAGTAAAAAAAAAAATAAAAGTTTAACTTTAGGGTCAGAGAGAAAAAATCAGAATAATATGTGTTTTTTGGAGGGTAAGGGCAATAGACAATTCTTCCTATTTTACGTTATGCTGTGGGTCAAATGGTTTACACAATGAACATGAATTACAATGAAAATGGCATAAAATAATTCCTTTATAGCATTTTGGTGGGTTTTGCCTGAAATAATTCTAAAATACTCAAGGCTAAATCTCCACTTTCCATTGAAACCCTTCATACATTGGATCTATGTCTTCTCATAAGGTGCTTTGGTGATTTCACTTTTCTGCTCACTGCATGTTCATTCATTCATTCATTCATTCATTCATTCTCCCACATATGATATGTTTTTTATCCGTGAGAAGGGCTGGTAGTTTAACGATCTCTTAGCAGGTTGGGAAGTTTGGTAAGAAATATCATATATAATTTACCTTTATCATAATTAGCCGACCTACATCCAAGTAACATAACTATAAGGCTTCTCTTTTTCCAAAAAACTCTATGAATGAAGCAGAGTAAGTTTCCTCATTCCCCTAATTTTTTGGGAAAATGGGAGAACAAAAAACAATGCAGAGTAATGCCTCTTGTCAATAAACTTCAGTGGGGATGATACCATACAAAACCTTTTTTTTTTCTTTCAAAGATTCATTTATTTATTTGAGACAGAGAGACAGTGCACACATGTACGTGTGCATGCGTGGATGGAGGGCCAGAGGGAGAGAATCTTCAGGCAGACTCCTGGCTGAGCGTGGAGCCCAATAAGGGGTTCCATCTCATGATCCATGAGATTGTGACCTGAGCCTAAAATAAGAGTCAGAGCCACCCAGGTGCCCCGTATAAAACTTCTTTGAAGTTTAGACCATCCTTACAGTCTGGAGCGTTGGAAGGTGTCAGTTTCATAAATTGTTCCAGAGCAGCCTGGGTGGCTCAGCGGTTTAGTGTTGCCTTCAGCCCAGGGTGTGATCCTGGGGTCCTGGGATCAAGTCCCACATCAGGCTTCCTTCATGGAGCCTGCTTCTCCCTCTGCCTGTGTCTGTCTGTCTGTCTGTCTCAGTCTCTCATGAATAAATAAATAAAATTTAAAAAATTGTTCCAGTGCATGGAAGACTGGTCAGAGGGATGGTAGCCATGTCTCTTTCACATGATTTGGGTGGTATAGATCCTCTGTTACCATAGCTTCTATGCGGTCTGGGAGGGCTTTCAAAATTTGATTATGCCCCTTTTGGAGTCTGGGAGTTAGCTCAGAGAGAAAAGACGGAAAGACACGGTGAAGAAAGGTAAATTGTGGACCACTGTCTTGGGGATAATAGTGAAAATGATGGTTTTGAAGAGGTCACAGTAGTAGAAGTTGAAAAGGAAGTTTAGACAAGAGAAGGATATTATCTAGGTCTGTCTAAGGAAACTTTATATGTTGTTTTGACCAGGATGGCACCAGGCAGGGCTAATAAGAATGAATTGGTGCGAATTTAAGACAAACCGTGATCAAGACTCCCTACCTTCTAAATTCCCTAGAGCACATAGTAGTGAGGAAAGGGAAGATTTTTAGTGGAGTTTTTAACCTTAATGTGACTTAACTGTGGATCAGAATTGACCAATAAGTCACTGAGGTGGATAGAGGAAAACCAATCTAAAGTTAATCTTAGGTATATTAGATAAATCTCTCTCTAATTTGGTAAATTGTAACTCAGGCTCAGGAATCCAATTGAGTTAAAGAAAGAAACAATGACAACTGTGATTTTGCACATGGAGCTTTGTGGCTGTGATTATAGCTATTCACATGTTTGGTCCATCCTTTGAATGTAACAAATAGTCATCGTGGCCAATAATTAACAGTGAATTCTCTTGTTAAAACCCAAGCCTCTGAGCTTTTCTATTAGAGAATGTAATTACAAGATTATACACATTGTACCCAGGAGTGGAATCTCTTTTCAGCTCATGTCTCAGAAAGTCACTGCTCTTGCCAAAGTTAGAGGATCAAAATTCACTCCTAATGGTGGCAGAATAATAAAAAAAAAAGACTAAAATAGCTCATATTTGCATCACATAGACATTGGGATTATGCAAGAGAAAAAGTAGCACTGCCTCACAAAGAGACAGAAAATCCATTTCTTAGTCAAAAAGTCATTAGAAAGTGGGATTTCTTCCCTCTTGGAAGGAATCAAAGTTTCCTCAAAATTACAACTGATTTCCACAAAATTACACATACCCCAGAAAACAACACCAAAGTAAATTATGAATTTTGAGACAATTTTTAAGACCAAAGTAAGAATAGGGATTATGAGTTGAGGAAAGCGTCTCAGATGTACTAGTGAGGAACTGAAAGACAGTTGAGAAACAGGTGTCCACTGATGAGTCAAAACAAAACAAAACAAAACAAAACAAAAAGGAACACAGACTAGGCTGGAATGGAGGCAGTTTACCGAGCTGTATCTTACAAAGAATTTACCTAGTTACTTGGTGAAGTGGAAACCAATTTTTATTGTGCGTAATCATACTAGATTGACAGTATGTTATGTCTCATTTTGTAGTGTGTGTGTGTAGTCATTTTACATTGGTTTCCTAATGTCTGTTAAGAAATCGATTGCATCTATCAATACTTTATCTTGAAGAGGAATCCATAAAATTTAAGTATCTCCACTTTCCACAATTAATTTCTAGAGGAACTAACTCCAAGGAGTCTCTATGGGGGAGGAAGACATTTTTGTCTTTGACGTGTCTATCCATTTCCAAACACTCCTTATCTCCTACACAGATATAACTGGATTAGGGAAACTATGATACCCCTGAGGTACCTCGCCTTGAAATGGCCCAATAGTCATCTCCATATTGGATGGTGAGAAATCAGTCAAGTACAACTCCCTGTCTTGGAAAAAATATGTATCAAATGCCCTCATAGAAGATGGGTTTCCATGGTGCCTGGGTTGCTCAGTCGGTTAAACATCTGCCTTCAGCTCAGGTCATGATCCCAGAGTCCTGGGATGGAGTCCCATGTCGGGCTTTCTGCTCAGCGGGGAAACTGTTTCTCATTCTCCCTCTGCCACTCCCCCTGCTCTCTCTCTAATAAATAAATTTAAAAAATTCTTGAAGAAGAAGAAGAAGAAGAAGAAGAAGAAGAAGAAGAAGAAGAAGAAGAAGAAGGAGGAGGAGGAGGAGGAGGAGGAGGAGGAAGAGGAGGAGGAGGAGGAGGAGAAAAGAAGAAGAAAAGAAGAAGAAGAAGAAGAAGAAGAAGAAGAAGAAGAAGAAGAAGAAGAAGAAGAAGAAGAAGAAAAGAAGAAGAAGAAGGAGGAGGAGGAGGAGGAGGAGGAGGAGGGTTCCCTCAGTCAACTGTTGAAGATGGTACTGAGCTATTAAAATCTCAATCTCTGAAGTCTGCTGGTCACCTAGTCCCAGAGTAATTCAGTGTTTGCAAAATGAAATCACACACAGCCCTATATTTTGGGCACCACTCTAACTTATCCTCACTACCAAAAATGAGCTAAGCATGTGTTTTCCTTGCTTTGCTGAAGAGACTTCCTGGTGCATTTCTAGATTGGATGAAGACCACTTGATTATCATTTTCTAACCTTGGTGGCTATAAGGGTAAAATCTAAGTCAGGATCCCAACAAACAGAAAATTGAGTATGCACAGTGCACACTATCCACTTACCCAAGGCACCTGGTTTCAGCCAATATGAATGAAACAGAACACAAGATTACTGGGGACACAATACTAGAATCAACAAACATGCAGATTCAGGGGGAATAATACCAAATACACAAATCTGTGCATGCACACGCATATACATGCACAAAACACTCATACGTAAATCACTTCTGCTGAGTGAAATAAGTCAATCGGAGAAGGACAAACAATATATGGCCTCATTCATTTGGGGAATATAAAAAATAGTGAAAGGGAATAAAGGGGAAGGAGAAAAAATGAGTGGGAAATATCAGTGAGGGAGACAGAACATGAGAGACTCCTCACTCTGGGAAATGAACTAGGGGTGGTGGAAGGGGAGGAGGGTGGGGGGTGGGGGTGACTAGGTGACGGGCACTTAGGTGGGCACTTGACGGGATGAGCACTGGGGGTTGTTCTATATGTTGGCAAATTGAACACCAATAAAAAATAAATTTATTAAGAAAATAAAGAAAAAATAATAAATAAATCACTTTCCTCTCTGGCATTATCTTTGAATGTCATTTGGAATAGAAATAAAATCAATAAAGGCCTCTTCCCAATTTTTTCCCCAAACTACCACCATCTTACTGTCAACTATCTCTTTTACTCTCTTGTGTATGTAGAACATTGTTTTTTTTTAAACATAACAGTATCCAATGTAGTATCTCAAAAGTAATTAATTTTCATACGAATCCTCAAGTGAGTTAGAATTATTGTGATGATACGCATTTCGAATACTGGTTTTCAACTGAATGGGTAATACCTTCGGAATTACCGGTAGCTTTAAAAAAGTTCCAGCTGTCTCAAATTTCCACAATAAAAGGTATGGGATAAGAGAGTGTTCAAGTTATATTTTAGACATAGAATTTGCCAATAATTGCTATTTACCAAATGTTCCTGTGTCTTGCAGAAGACTTGCCACTGCACAAACGATTTTAAAAACATATTATGAACAGCTATACGCCAATAAATTAGGAAATCTAGAAGAAATGGACACATTCCTGGAAAGCCACAAACTACCAAAACTGGAGCAGGAAGAAATAGAAAACCTGAACAGGCCAATAACCAGGGAGGAAATTGAAGCAGTCATCAAAAACCTCCCAAGACACAAGAGTCCAGGGCCAGATGACTTCCCAGGGGAATTCTATCAAACGTTTAAAGAAGAAATCATACCTATTCTACTAAAGCTGTTTGGAAAGATAGAAAGAGATGGAGTACTTCCAAATTCATTCTACGAGGCCAGCATCACCTTAATTCCAAAACCAGACAAAGACCCCACCAAAAAGGAGAATTACAGACCAATATCCTTGATGAACATGGATGCAAAAATTCTCAACAAGATACTAGCCAATAGGATCCAACAACACGTTAAGAAAATTATTCACCATGACCAAGTAGGATTTATCCCTGGGACACAAGGCTGGTTCAACACTTGTAAAACCATCAATGTGATTCATCCTATCAGCAAGAAAAAAACCAAGAACCATATGATCCTCTCAATAGATGCAGAGAAAGCATCTGACAAAATACAGCATCCATTCCTGATCAAAACCCTTCAGAGTGTTGGGATAGAGGGAACTTTCCTCGACATCTTAAAAGCCATTTACGAAAAGCCCACAGCAAATATCATTCTCAATGGGGAAGCACTGGGAGCCTTTCCCCTAAGATCAGGAACAAGACAGGGATGTCCACTCTCACCACTGCTGTTCAACATAGTTCTGGAAGTCCTCGCCTCAGCAATCAGACAACAAAAAGACATTAAAGGCATTCAAATTGGCAAAGAAGAAGTCAAACTCTCCCTCTTCGCTGATGACATGATACTCTACACTGCACAAATAAAGATGTGATTTAAGATTCCAAGTGGCCGAGGAGGAACTCGAATTTTCCCACACATCATAGTATTGGCCCTGAGTGACCCCTGCCCCTCAAATGCTGACTATAATGTGTAATCCCGGTGTTAGCAAGGCTATCCCTGCCTGCGATGTCTGGATAAGATGACCTTTTTCACAAACTCAGAAGTCCCACCTCCTCTTCAAGCCAAGATTTCTGTGCATGACTCATGGCCACCTGCGGCTCAAAGCTGCCATTTCCTCTGAATTAACTGTTCAGTAATTTCCCCACCGTCCTATTCCTATTGCCCCATTATGCTCCAAATGTCATGATCTCTGAATTCCTCTTATTTTTTTTTTTTACAATGCTTTGTAGAAGACCTTATTAAAGTTTAGGAATTCCCAGATAAACAACTTAGAAATTGATGTGATATATTCTCCTTCCAAAAATTGTCTTATTTTTGGAAATAAGACAACCTGGACCCGAGCTTCCTGTTATTGCTGTACCTTCCCCTGTTCTTGTTTCTCTTCTGCCTTTACTCTCTCATCTTTCCCATCCCCTCACCTAATGTCTTAAGTATTTCTTTTTTTTTTTTTTTTAAGATTTCACTTATTTATTTGAGGGAGAGAGTGCACACACACACACACGGCGGAGGGGCAGAGAGAGAGGGAGAGCATCCCAAGCCGACTCCAGATGTAGGGGCTCCATCTCTTGACCCTGAGATCATGACCTGAACCAAACCAAGAGTCAGAATCTTAACTGACTGAGCCACCCAGATGCCTCTTAAGTATTTCTAACACAGAAGGATTTAGCTATCGTTTTGGCATATCTTGATTGCTACAGATCTATGTTCCCAGGGCTGTTATTTGCTTCCCGAATGATTTATCAGATAATATACTTATACAAATACTAATCCCACCTAGAAGGAATTCTAGTGGTAGGTGTTATGGTAAATATATCCTGGAGCAAAAAAATATACGTGTGTCTTTGATGCATCTATCTTCATATTTTCTATCTATAGAGTGTCATAGAATCAAACGTCATGATTTAAATGATTGGTTAAAAGGGAATGGGATCACTCTTTCTTCTAATATCATTTTTTTAAAACTAATTCTAATAGGCTTTATTTTTTAGAACAGTTTTAGGTTCCATGCAAAATTGAGCAGAAGGCACAGTTTCCATATATCCCCTATCCCAACTCCCACACCACCTTTCCCACTATTAGTGTTGCACACCAAAGTGGTATATTTGTTACAATCCACGAACCTGTATTAACACATCATTATCACTTGACGTGCTGAGTTCACATTGGGGACACCCTTGATGTATATTCTGTGGATTTTAGTAAATGTATAATGCCGTGTATACCCCATCACTGTATTATATAGAGTGTTGTACTGCCCTAAAATATCTTCTGTGTTCTGCATTCATTTCTGCTTACCCTTAACCACTGACAACACCGATTTTTAGCGTCTCCATAGTCTAGCTTTTTCCAGAATGTCATATAGCTGGAATCATACAGTGTGTAACCTTTTCAGATGGGCTTCTTTCAGTTAGTCATATGCATATCAGGCTTCTCCGTATCTTTTCATGGCCTGATAGCTCGTTTCTTTTTAGTGTTGGATAATATTCCATTGTCTGCATGTACCTCAGTATTTTTATCCATTAATGTACTGAGGGGCATTAACCTACTGGGGGGCATATTGGTTGCCTATAGGTTTTGGCAATTATGAATAAAGCTGCTATAAATATCCACGTGCAGGATTTTTGTGGACATAAATTTTCGACTCATTTGGGTAAATGCCAAGGGATGCAATTGCTGAATATTACGCTAAATCTCAAGAACCTGCCAAACTGTCTTTGAAAATGACTGTACCATTTTATATTCCCATGCACAATGAATGATAACTCCTATTGCTCCATTCCTCACTAGCATTTGGTGTTGTCAGTGTTCTGGATATCAGCCATTCTAATAGATGTGTAGTAGTATCTCATTGTTGATTTTGTTAGCATTTCCAAAATTACATATGACACGGAGCATCTTTTCGTATGGCTATTTGCCATTGGCATCTCTTCTTTGGTGAGATATCCGTCTGTTCAGTTTTTTTGTTAATCTTTAAATAGAGTTGTTAATTTTCTTACATTTGAGTTTTAAGGTTTTTATAAAGATTTTATTCCTTTGACACAGGGAGAGAGGGGGGAGAAAGCACAAGCAGGGGGAGTAGCAGGCAGAGGGAGAGGGAGAAGCAGGCAGAGAGCCTGATGTGGGGCTCAATCCCAGGACCTTGACATCATCTCCTGGCCCTGGAAGGCAGACACTTAACTGACCGAGCTATCCAGGCACCCCTAAGATTTATTTTTAATATTTCAGATTAACCACTTTTGCAAATATTTTCTCACGATTTGTGGCTTATCTTTTCAATCTCTTGATAGTACCTCTCATAGAATTTTTTAATATTAATGAATTATGTAGAACATTTTCATGGATGGTAGGAAAGAATGTGGGAGGTTGGTTTTTAGTTGCTCAGAGTTCTGTATGTTGCCACATGCGAATTTAGAAAAAGGGCAGAGAAAGAGTCAATAAGAACAGAAACTTTACTTATATTTGCCTTTTTCTTTTTTTCTCCTGGGTGATCTGCTTCCATCTCTTCTGATATATTTTGTAAAGAGCATCAGTATTTTGCATATCCCCCATATTGCAGTTTTAAAAGCGAGTCTAATATTCTCATATTTCTTTGTATTTTTTTTCTTAATTTAGGTATACATTTACTCCTAATAAGCCCTAAATGAAGTTTATCAATGTACAAGACATCAAATATAATGTAATTTAGTCCCCTATGTGTTAGGTATTTTCCTCAAGTTGAGCCTGTGCTACTGTGTAAGAATTACAGAAGAAACATGAAACTGTGCTTAGACTGTATTTGGTTTCTACTTGTATTATAACTCTCCATATGGACTCAAATTAAATGTGTTTTTGTCAGCTTTCAGCGTATGAAATAGTCTCTGCAGTTAATTTTTAATAATAAGAAAGCCTCCCAAGAAGTTTAATCAGCAAACAGACTATGCCTAGAAGATTAAATAAGTTATTTTTTAAATGAATAAATTAGAAATGTAATAATTGGCACTGTTCTATTTATATACATGACACTTTACTATTTTATATCTTATGTGCTATCAAGGCACAATGTGTTATGATGCTTTGAATTTTTAGATTTGAGATCTTATATCTGAAATATTACTGAAATACTATTCAATCTTTAAGTATTTCAAACTTAATTCTTTTGTGTTTCAAAAGATATATTCATATTACTTTTCAACAATTTCTGACTTCAGAAACCTTGCAAAATAGATACTTTAGTTTCCACATTGTCATGTTATATTATCTAAATACTTAATTAAGAAGATTCAAGGAAAATAAAGCAATACATATGTTTATACACATATGTATATTCTGTAATGGTTTTCTCCTTTTTTGGAGGGAGGGTGTAAAATGTTCTATATCCAAATTAAATCCTAGTACATTGTTCAGAGTCGGTTTTTTTATTTATCTGGAATATAATATTGGTTATCAAATTCTGTTTGCAGAGATAAAGCTATCTTTATTAAATATCAAAGTATTAAAAATGGCTGATTGCTTTCTGGGCAATTGCATTATTTTACCTGGGATTTCAAAAATTGTCTTGAGATTAGATTGTGTCTCCATTAAACAACAACTACAGATAGTAATGTTTTCATTTATTTTTGAAATAAGACTTTCTTATATTTCATTGTTTGGTTATTACATGAGATAAAACAGCTTTTCTTCCAAACTGCGGCTTTCATGTTTAAATAATAAACTTTATTTAGATTTAAACCTATAAACCTTTTCTGTGGAGATATGATGATGCTGAATATAAATTATTCGCTGCAGTTGGTTAAATATTTTCTATTCTTGCAGATTTAAGGAAAAGTGTATTAACTGATCAAAGTGTTATAGAATAAAAATTAATAAAATACAGTGTTACCCTGAAGGAGAATACTATAGCCCAGAAGATAGAAAATCATAACAAGATGAAATAAGTGCTGCGATACAGGTGCACAAACCTAATATGGGACATTTGGAAGGTTTATTTAGGTCTGTTTTAGTAAGAGCTATAAATATTGGCACTTGGCCTTATGAGGAGAAGCAGCGGGAGTGCCTGCCAGTGCTTCTCATGGCTAAAGCCAAGAAGACATGTGGCCAGAAAGCCTGATTGATGTGTTCCATAGAGTTTATCATCCAGATATGAAAAGATGGAAAAAATAGGAGCATCAGTCTGGAGAGGTAAGTGGAGACTATCTAACACTGTAAATCCTTCTGAAACACTCTTCTTTATGTTGCCTTATGTACTTGGGAATGCAATTTCTCCTATATAAAATTCATAATCAGTATATACAAGCTTTCTCAAAATGTGTGCTAGTATTGTTTTATTGGAATTACATCTAATTTACACTTTAGATGAATTAAAACCCTATATGAAGTTGAACTATCCATGAACATAGTACGACTTCCCATATATTTGATTCTTCTTTTATGTCATTTCATTAATTTTTGTAACTAGGTTCATATAAATCCTATGTGTTCATTGTACTGTAGATCTTTATTTTGTATTTTGTATGGGCATCATATAACTTTCTATTTTCCCCAGTTACTTATGTTTCCTTATTTGTTTTTAAAGATTTTATTTATTTATTCATGAGAGACACACAGAGAGAGGGGCAGAGACACAGGCAGAGGAAGAGGCAGGCTCCATGCAGGGAGCCCGATGCGGGACTTGATTCCAGGACCCAGGATCATGGCCTGGGCCAAAGGCAGGAGCCAAACCGCTAGAGCCACCCAGGGGTCCCCCATACTTATGTTTACTAAGAGTTACTCTCTATCTTACTACAATGTGTATAAGTCTCTTCTTTTGAATTTGATACAGGAGCTTAGCCTGAAAATGTCAGCCAATTCACAGTTTCTCACCCTATCACCAAAGATTGCTTACCCTAAAAGAATTTTGCAGCATTGCTATGTTTCATAAGTAACTTTTCTTTTTTAAAAATATTTTATTTATTTATTCATGAGAGACACAGAGAGGGAGAGAGTTAGAGACACAGGCAGAGGGAGAAGCAGGCTCATGCAGGGAGCCTGACATGGGACTTGATCCTGGGACCCCAGGATCACACCCTGGGCTGAAGGTGGTGCTAAACTGCTGAGCCACCCAGGCTCCCCCATAAGTAACTTTTTTCAGCTAATTTTCTTCATGTTCTGAGATGTGAAGGGTCAATAGGCCAACTGCTTGTCTTCACATGCAGTTAACAACTCCTTCCTACCTGGATTTTGTACTGTCCTGCTTCATAACCAGTATCCTAATGTATGTATGGAGCTCCTGTTTTCTTGCTCAGTCGTTTTGGAACACATCTTGCATCCTTGCCCTCTAAACGAATTTCTATGTACCATACACACATACACACATACACACACTCTTTTTTGTATCCTTACTTTATTTCTGAACTTTCACATAAAGTTATGGAATATATAAACTCCCTGTTTCAGGTAATTGTCTAGTGTGGTGTTGTCACGGGAAGTGAGAATGGGGAGGCAGTAATCCATACAAGTCTGTCATCTTGCCTAGTGAATATTTATGTATTTGCTGAGGAGGCCGTGTTCTAGAAACAAGTAAAAACATTGCACTTTGCATGCTATTCTTTAAGCAAAATATCAAAGTAGGCTTAGTTTGCCTGAATGCTCAAATGAAAAAATACAAAACACAGAAGCAGAGAGGGGAAAAAAAAACTCATCAAGAAGGGCATCCCTGAAACAGCAATTTGGGTAATATGAGCCTAATTATGCACCACCTCTTCCAGACCTGACTCTAGGCTCCCCACAAGTAAATATATGCATATACCAAAGTGCTAATGAAAGACTGAGCTTGCCTCTCAGGAGAGTACTTCAAGTTTAACCCACTTGACATGGTAATGGGATCAAACTTACTTTCTTAACAGAATGCACCTCCACTATGCACTAATTAGCCCTTCACATATTCCAGTAAACTTTAAAAGCTTCAGTAAAGGTAGCTCAAATATTCATATAAGTAGCATGTTCTTTTAATCTGACTTCAAGACTCTTGTGTCTATAGATGCATTTGGCAAGGAATATATTTTGTTCTTGGCCCTGTTTTCCAGTTCTCCTAATACTCAGTGTGTGACTTTGGGTAACGCATCACTGATCTAAGTAAAATAATGATAATTTTTCCTTGATGCATTTCTATATATAAAACTTGGTGGCATAGAAGTAATATCAGTACATCATTGCTGGTCTTCCTCCTCCTCCTCCTCCTTCTTCATTCCTTCTATAGTCTCCCGAGTTCTAACTAACATGCATGCCACTGAGTGTTAACCTGTATGCGTAGCTGGTAGAAAGGCACTTCTCAGGTGTAGTTGCTGGGTTAATATATCTCATTTCCACGTGTACCAAGCCATTGCAAAGTGCATGTGGCTAGGGCTTAGGACTGGCAGATTCTTTTACTGGAATACTATGTTTATGGCGTACCTAGCAGTGACTGCTCCAGCCCACCTACAGAATCGGCTTGGCTGCTGCTTGGCTGGGGCAAACAAATCTTTCTTGTGTCTCATTATCATGAATATTTAAAAAATCTCCTATATCCTAATATTTTTGTGTTTTACTATCATGATTCAGAAACCTTTGGTTAAGACTTCGTGGGAAAAAGCTCTGTGTATTTCACTGCATATCAGACTCATGAATATCTCCATTACCTTTAGCCTGGCAATTCCATGATGAATTCCATATCCCAGTTTTGTTCATGGATGACAAAACAAAAGACAACTTAAATATGCAACATTAGGCAAGTGATTGAAAAAGGATACAATCAGGAATCAATATAATGGCTGGATAATAAGGAAAGGACACAAGTTAAATTTTACAATGTTACATGAAAAAATTCTAAATCCAAAAGTTTAAATTGTAAGAACACTATTATTGAAATTAGACAGAGAAATGTTAAAAGGATATACACAAAAATAAATCATCCCCTTTCATCAGAATTGGGGTCATATGAGTAGGTATTTGGTGTATGTATTTTGTTTTGTTTTTCAAAATGCCTATATGTCATAAAATGAGATCAGCAAGTCTCTAGCCTATTGAATTGGTATTACTCAAATTATTTTCTAACTTATGTCCAAGATTTTTAAAAGACAGTTATCTATTTCTGATATGTTAATTTTCATTGAAAACAGCTTTGAGCTTAAATAATTTTAACCATAAGTAATTCAAATCACTTTTGTGTGTGTGTGTATTATGATGGAGAATTCAGGTTTTATATAATTTTAAGATAAAGAGATGTAATAGAAATTTCTGTTTGCTATGAATTGATTTTACTTACTGTCCCAGACTCTTTCAAACATTCATTCACTCTCCTTTGCTGTTAGAGATATTTTGATAAAAATGCTTTTGAGAAGTTTTACCCACTACTTTATGAAGCTTGATGTCCAACCTACTGGATAGTTTGAGATTTGAACATAGAACCGTAGAACAAATTGTACATTAAGGCAAAGCCTTAAATCAAACATGACTACACAGCATACAAGGGATTATACATCGTCTAATAATTCACAAGCCCATCTTGTTCTAGCTCTGATCTTTCTCCTTGGCATCTAGATACACTGAAATAAATGCTCCCTGGTGTTCAACCAGGATAAATGAGATGAACTTTAATAACCTCATCGAGGATTTACTTGTCATCTTTCCCCCAGATTAGTCACATTTCCTGGACTCCCTGTCCTTAGTAGAACCACCATTCACGCAGTCACCCACACCATAATCTTCATGTTGTTCCAGTGACAGACAGACAGACATAATAAATGAATAAACAAATAAATAGGCGAACAAAATATTTCAAGTTTACCTCATTAGCCTTGTAAGCCTGTCTTAACTTTTCATCGCTATGGCTATCAGTAAGTACCATGGACTTCTTCACCTATTAGGTAAGGGATCTTCCAACATAGCATCCCTCTCTGCTCCTTGTGTGCATGCATCTAGCTCTTTGCTTGCGCTGCCATCCAGAGCAGATGTCCCCTCGTGACAGAGCCAGATAGAAATAAGCTGTATCACAACATAACTATATGACTGTCTGAGGAAAAAGTCTTGTCAGTGTGAATACATGACAAAGTGATTTTTTTTTTCTTTACTTATGATAGTCACACAGAGAGAGAGAGAGAGAGAGAGGCAGAGACACAGGCAGAGGGAGAAGCAGGCTCCATGCAGGGAGCCGGACGTGGGATTTGATCCCAGGTCTCCAGGATCGCGCCCCGGGCCAAAGGCAGGCGCCAAACCGCTGCGCCACCCAGGGATCCCAGTGATTTCCTTTTTAAGGAGGACTGAGCTTACACCTAACCATAAGAATATCAACTAGCAATATGCATATTTATGTGAAATATAAAGGCTCTATTTTGTTAAAAATACCTGATAGCACATATTCCTCCAAAAAACTAACAGGTGAAATATTGAAAACACTCTCCCTAAGGGAATGGTGTCCATTCTGGCGGGGACATCTTTGACACATTCTATCTTACTCTTGACTTGGGAGAGCTTGTTTGGGCTTGTTGCTTACTACATTATTATTATTTTTAAAAGTATGATGACTGTTAGTATTTGTTTGACTATTACTACTGAGTCGTACTGAAGACTGTATCAACATTCTCTGATTTAATGTTCACATTAATGGGGACACCTGGGTGGCTCAGCGGTTGAGCGTCTGCCTTGGGCTCAGGGCGTGACCCCAGGGTTCCAGGATGGAGTCCCACGTAGGGCTCCCTGCATGGAGCCTGCTTCTCCCTCTTCCTGTGTCTCTGCCTCTCTCTCTGTGTCTCTCATGAATAAATAAATATTTTTTAAAGTTCATATTAATGCACGATAATTACAATTATTATGACTTCCATTTAATAGAGAACAAAAATGAAGCTTACATAGGTCGTGTAACTCACTCAAAGTTTCAGAACTATAGAGTAGAAAAATGGAGAATCAAAGAGAAGTCTTTCTGATTCTAAAGTATCATTAAGAGTTACACTATCCTATCAGTACTTTTCATGTTCTTTATTATTAGTTTATTTTACAGTCCTGAATTACACAGGTTTCCCCCCAAAAAATTCATTTTAAATATGAAAAAAGTGTTAGAAATTTGTCTTAAATTTTGCACATTAAAAGAGTTATTCTGAAGACTCGTAAGTATTTCAATTGAAATATAACAATAAAGTTGAAACTAAATGAAAATATAAGAGCAACAATTCCTTGGTAACATTATGTTCTGAACTTTGAATGATAAAAGAACAATGCCTATTAATTTTTAATCCACCTAGGGTCTTAAATTATATATTACATATTTTAAAATAAGTGTCGATGTCAGGGTTTACTACAAAGATTTTTTATCTGTAGCTTTCTAGGGGTAAGAACTGGTCAGCTGTATCAACTGCAGTAGAAAGATCAATTATGATGAAATAAACCGTAGTCTTCTGACTATTAAGACATGGAACAATTTCAATAAGTCATGAGGGCAGATTCCAGAGTATAAGTGACTAGAACTGGGAAAGTAGTATCAATTAGTATAGATTACCATTTTACCCTGAAGGTTGAAGGAAGGTGATTTGCAGTGGCTACAATCACAGGCAAATCGTGGAAAGCTTGATTGTACTTGTAAGCATAGGGGATCTTCCCTCAAAGCAATCAAACTCCAAATATATGCAGAAAAAAAGGAGCAAGAAGCACCTAGAAGGGGTTCCTGAAGAGGGAATGGGGTATAGCTTAAAGGCATAATGAAAGAAACGTTAAAAGACACCCCTAATCTTTGCATTGAGAGCAGCAGGAAATCAGCTTGTAAGTATTGGGAAAAGTCCAAAATGAGAACCCGTAAAGGAAGCTCACACTTGCATAAACTTACATGTAATTAACTGCAACCACTTTACATGCGAATATTGTTTTATAAGTTTCACTTATCCTTACAATAATATCCTTTTTTGAAGTGAGCAGGGCAGAAATAATTGGTGTCCATGTAACTGCTGAGGGACCAGGCTTCAGAGGTGTCAGCCACCTACGGGACATAGAGGCAGAAGTAGGATAAAATCCTCTGCTCAGGGGAAACTCCTGGCCCAGTGAGAGGTTTCACTACAACACACCTCCAGCCTGCGCGCCCTATTAGGGACACAGCGCCACCAGAGAAAGCAGCTAGAATGATGTCCTGCTCATGCAGAGTAGTTAATATTCTCTGCGAAGTTTACAAAAGTCACTTCCATAATAAATGGTATTTCAGTTTTCTCTCTGGCCACATAAATGAAGAAGGGGTGATAATGACATTCTCATTATTTTAGGAACATATTTGCATTTGTAATGATACAGCTCCTACCAGGCACCAAAACCATAGAGACAACTGTCTGAATTAATTATATTTGTTTGGCTGATTAGATAAAAAATGCAAACATAAACTTCACATCAAACTACTTTAAGATTATTTAATCCTTCTCTTGAAAGGGAAATGGGTCTCTGAAGTTGCTCTTCTTTTAAGCTCAAAAAATAGATCATTAAATCAGGCAGCTGACACAGTTCTTTAAAAACTACCCACCCCACCTCACACCAAATTCTTGCATTTTCTCAAGTGTCTGAAATAAGCATATCAATCTACATAATATCAGAATTTATTTATTAATTTGCAGTGATTTTCTAGATTAGCCTGTGCAATTTTCATGAGCCAAGCCCCACGCCTCGAGGGGAAGTGATGGCTTAAGCAGTGTCCATTTAGCAGACAGCAACTTTGAAGTGGAGATAAGTGCGAATAAAATCATCCCCCTGAAGTTCTCAAAGTGTGTAATTAGCTCTGCAGATGTGCTCTGTCCACACCTACCCTTTAATGATCGCTAAGTCCTTGTTAAATGAAGCAGTACCACCGCTCCCCTCCCTCTGCACACCAGCTGCCAGCCTACCTTTGGTTTTCTGAAGTCTGTAATGGAGTCCAAACGTGGCTGATACCCTTTAAATGCTTTGAACCATTTTTTAAAGTCATGCCTCACTTATCAATGAAGCATAATTCCCAGAGTGGAAGCAGTGGGCCAAAGCCTTATCATTTCCCATTTGCAATGCCTTCTACTCCTTCACCCCTCCTCCTTTATTCTAAACTACAAATCAAATTTATCTCCTCCCTGCTTAAAACTTTTCAATGGCTCCTGTCACTTAAAAGACAAAATCCAGAATTCTCAGTATGGCTCTAATCCATCTCCTTACTTTATCTGCTATTTCCTCCTCACACCTAGCATTACAAAACTATCTACATCATCTATCTATCCACCCATCCATCCATCAAATATCATGTTAAATTTCTATATGGCTTCCAATTTCAAGATATCCATGACTGTATTATCATAAACATACATTTCAATGTCAGTTCTTAAAATGAACGATGGTCACTTTCTACTGGGTTTAAAATAATGAATCTTCCAAGACTGCAGTGGGCAAAGAAGAAGCGGCGCTGATTGTGTGTATTTTTAAGTGTGCATGCATATGTACATATATTCTGGCGATTTATTTGAATACTAATCACCAAGAATTAAATTTTGAGTAACTCCTTTTTGAATAAAAAGGGAAGGCTCTAACTGGGTCCTGAAGGATATACCATTTAACAAAGCAAAATGTCACCAGCAACACTAATAACTTCCCATCTGTAGGCTACGACAGTTTGTAAGATATTCTATTATAGAACTGGTTCGGCAATAACAAGGGAGACACTAGGGTAGGAAACCAGAAGAGGCCAGACTCAATTATTGTAATAAGTAGCAAGGTTGATAGAGCACCCGAAAAAGCTTCCTGATTCACAGTCACAGACTTGGTTAATGGAACATAGTGTCCTTAGGGGCAACATTGATGGCATCCAACATGGCTGGGCAATCAAGAAATCTTTATTAAAAAAAAAAAAAAAAGTAAAGGAATGGAAGATCAAAAGGAGGAGGTCAATTATTCCAATAAAAAGTCATGATTCCTAGGCTAGTTTCTATTATTATACTGGGAAATTAGAGAAAAAGAGGCCAAGTATATGGGAAAAAGGATCCTGCAATAAGAGTGCATGATAATAATTCCAGCATTCCTCCCCCAAAGGGATCTGCTGCCATTCTGCTGGATAATTATACACTAGGGAAAGGGGAATACCTCAACATTTGGGGGACTACTGAACACAGGGACGAAAACAGCATTGCTATTTGGATGTATGAAGCAGCATCCTGTCTCCCCAGCTTGATTTGGGCATACGAGGACCAGGAACCAAATGGAGTCCTGACCGAGGTCTGGTTATGGTACGTCTAGTGACCCAGTGAGTCCATGCATCTGCTCAGCGGGCGTTTCTCTGGCTTTTGAAGGTAAAATGAGAATAGATATAATTGTCATTAATACAGCCCCCACAGTGTTTTTCTCGGAGCGTGTGATGAGAGATGTCATAGTGGGGAAGACCAAGTAGAAGTCTCTAAAACTGCCCCTCTTCTTCGTCAGGAATAAAGATCCGAAGCTATCCTATTCTGGGGGATGGGAAAGAAATTAGAGCCGCTCTTAAAAAGCCTAATGGATGTAAAAGAGGTGGTTTCTATCATATTCTCATTTAAATCACTGGCCTAGACTCCTCAGCTCATTCGGAGATGACAGTAGATCAACACAAGCTCAGCAGAGCAGTAGCCCAAAGCGCACCCGTTAAACCAGCTGCGGTGTTTTCGCTAGAGCAGATGATCATGATTTCGGGTACATGGTATGCAACCTCTGATCTGGAAAATGTGTTCTTTCTTAGCTTTATCCCAAAAATTGATCGGCACACTCCATATTTACTTAGAAAATATGAAATAGTGCACATTTATCTTACATTTAGTGATGTATTAACTTTCCCAACCTTGTTATAATGAAATCCAAAGGCACCAGGTTCAGCCAGACACCCTATAGCTAGACATCCTATAAAACAACACGCTGAACCAATATATTGATCAAGTCATGCTAATCAGACCAGAGAGCCAAACTGCTAGCATACTGGAGGCTTTAGTAAGTCATGTCCTGATTAATGGATAAGATATAAACCCTGTGAGGATTCAGGGTCCTTACTCAATTATTAAGAAATGAGTCTAATTGCTCAGAGCAGGCCTGAACGTCCTCTCTAACATAAAGAGAAAAATATTTCATCTTGTTTCTCTCTTCATGAAGAAGAAGCCCTATGCGTAAAAGCCTCTTAAAGTCATAAAGGTAGCTTATGTCATACCTGGGAAACCTTCTTCAAACCATGCACCGGCTGACAGGGAAGGCTTGGGTGGAAGGCAGGGAAGCTCTCAAGCAGGTGAAGAGTACGGCCAGGAAGGCCTGATAGTCCCAGACCTGTCAGTAGTGGTGTGCGGTGCTAAAAACAGAACAAAACCAAAAACGCCTATGGAGAGGCTCCCTGGAGGAATCACAATAGAGAATGTTAGGACTTTGGATCAAGTCCGTGTCATCTGTAAGGCAAAAGGACACATGAGTTGAAAGTCAGCTCCGGGTACATTCCTGGCTCTGGTAGGAACAGAACCCCCGACCATGGGACATCAAGTTACCAGACAACTACAAGTGTCCCTCCCTGCCCGCCACTGTCAGGCCCACCAAATAACACGGGGACAGCTGGCGCAGTGGTGACTCGGCGTAATACGGAAGCAGCACTTCTAAGCTCAAGCCCAAGCAGGACCAGAGAGACAAGTCAGCTATGCAAGGAGGTGGCCGGCACGTCCTCCTTTGTGACACATCCCTCCCTGGTTCAACACTTCCAAGAGTTCACTCCTACGGCAAAGCGGGATGTGACTTATGAGAAACTGATGGATGTCAACTCGGTACGTAGGACAAGCCAATAACGGATGACTCCTGCCCCATCATCCCAGTGCAGACTAGGAGGGAAGTAGTGAGGGAGCTGGAAATCGGCGTGGGGTACAGGCCGTCCACTTGGGTGCATTGAGGAGCGGCCTGGGACTATGATAGGCACAGACTCAGGGGCAGGGGAGAATGGCCTGGCGGACTGGTCAGAGGCCTGGAAGGAGAAAAGATGGGAGGGAAGGACTGCTGAGGATTGGTGCGGAGGGCTGGGGCTGGGCGTTATAAAGGAAGTGAGAGTCTGCTGTATGGGATGCCATTATCCACCAGAAGGCACCGGCTGCAGAAGAGGCCACAGTTCACGGCGTGGTCTGCTGCTGGTATCATGTATTCTGTGGGTTTGGGGCAAATATCTAAGAACACGTGTCCATCAGTGTGCTGTTCTCCATGGTTCCCTGCCCTATAAAGCCCCTGTGCTGCACCTATTTGTTCCCCCATCACCCACCCAACCCTTAGCAATCTTTTTTAACGTCTCCATAATTTTGCCTTTTATGAAATGTCATATGGTTGGAATCATCCGGTCTAGAGAATTCTCTTATTGGCTTATCTCAGTCAGTGATCTGCGTGCAAGTAACGCGCGTTCCCTCCACGTCTCTCCACGGCGTGGTAGATCACTTCTTTTCTAAGTGCTTAATGATATTGCGTTGTCTGGAAGCCACACAACTTGAAGCCACCGGTGTGATGCTTCCAACATCCCTGTCGTGTCTGGTTCTGATGCTTGTCCGATCACTTTTAACTGTGCTTTTGGCCCTTAGGTGTGCGCCGGGGGTTCCCTCCATAGCAGGACACGAGGTAGCAGGTGGAGGACCTGGGGCAAGCACACCTGCAGCCACCGCGGCGCGCGCTGGGGGGCAAACGTCACCTGTTCTGTGAAGTCCCAGCTATGGAGGGAGCCCTCGCCCCTGGATTCGAACTTCACGGGTGTTTCTTGGGGTGCTTTTGGCCCCTAAAGTGGGGACGAGTGGGTAAGTGGGCAGGCATCGGGCACCCCCCTTCTCCTCGGCCAGAGAGACCCTGACAATGTCCCTACAGCTGAGGCTCTAGGGAACCAGTTTCCCCTTGGATGGGCCTTGGTACAGGCCTTGGCACATTTTAAATTGTTCCTTTCCCCTTTTCCTGGCAGCAGCTGGAGGGGATTTGTCTCTAGTTACTGGAAGGATCCAGTGGGGCTCCTGGAAGTAAGTCGCACACAATAGTGGGGCAGGGGGCTCCCTTATGGGGGGTGGCCCCGGAGGCTTTCTCTCTCACACTTGTCTGCACGTAGCCTTAGACGAGTCCCCACTTACTGCCCAGGTCTCCCCACCAGGCTCTGCTCCCAGGGGCTTCACCCTCGAGTCTCTGCTTCTGTCGCTGGGATTCCCTGCAGCTTGACCTGTGTCTTCTCCTTCACGGATCTGACAAAGAGTCATTGATTGTTCAGTCTTTTCATCTTTTTACCGGTTGGGGCAGAGCGGTGACTTCTGAAACATTCACGTGCAGGACTCAAGTCTCCCTCGCATCTCCCTGGGGCGACAATTCATTCTGGCACATATTGGGGGCACGGTTTTATTTTTCCTGCTTTCAGGGCCTCAGCGAACACCACGATCTGTTGACTGTATAAAGCGTCCGGGCCACTGACACAGACGCCCACGCATCACTGTGTCATACCAAGGGATCATTTTCAGAGTGAAGGAGCTGAGAGTGGCACGTGACCCCGAGATCTGGCGGTCAGGTCCCACAGCACACGTGCTGAAGCCGTTGGCCTCACAGCATGAGGAGAGGTCTCTGAGGGGCTCACCTGAAGGGCCAGCTCAGTGGTGAAACTTCTGTAGGGTTTCCCAGGTTTCAGAGGACACTTCAAACCAATGACCAAACCAGTAGGTTGCTGTGCTTGTCCCCTTCCTGAGTGGTAAGAATTCCCAAGTCTGGGAACCATGAGTAAAAGCCGCAGTGCCCCGATGAGCATCACTTCCATCAACCTTCTTGGGGAATTTGTGCCTCTCGTCTCCAACCCTGGGCTCAGTAGTGTTAGATGTTCTTGCCCCCCAAATGACAATGCTTCTGCCGGGAGACACAGCAAGGGTCTTGATGGACTCTAAGTTCTCTGGTCACTTTGGTCATTCTTCTGTCAAGGAGCCGGCAGGAGCAAATGACCCTGAGCCTCACAAGGAAGCAGGGCTACTGTTACAGGTGGGAACAGAGAAAACTGTCTCTATACCCAGGTGACCACCTCAGTACCTCTGAGCCCGCTTTTTGACAAATTATGATGGTAAGTGGACAAGTGAAGCAACACCAGTCCTAAAAGGGGCACAGACCCCTCAAAAAATGAGAAGCTTGGCCATAACAGTAGGTAAGCTAACAGGACTTGTAGGACTTACAGTAGCTGATGGTTTGGGACATACGACATAGATCATGGAGGGGTGAGACAAGTACCGTGCTCTTCACTTTTTTTTTTTTTTTTTAAGAGATGGATGGGCAGGGACAGAGGCAGAGGGAGAGGAAGAGAGAATCCCAAGTGGGCTCCACACCCAGCATGGAGCCTGACGAAGGGCCTGATCCCACAACCCTGAAGTCATGATCTGAGCTGAAATCAAGAATTGGACACTTAACCGACTGAGCCACCCAGACACCCCATCAGTTGGGGTCTTGAGATGAGATATAGCAAATCAGCTGTTCACCTGGCAACCCTTCTTTTGTAGATTTCCCCAGGAAGAGAGGCCCGACCCGGAAATAAGGAAGGAGTTCGTCCCAGAACTAGATTCTCTCAGAAGTGGGTCCAGGTGGCACAAGGGTAGAAACCCTCAATTGTCCCTTCAGGATGGAAGGACTCATGATCCCAGTTTCTGAGAAGTCTGTTGGCTGACGACAGTCTTTGGGTCCTTTGTTTAACCACCTCCACTGAAGGTACTTGCCTCTCCCAAGTTAGCAGCCCGCATCCAACGACTAATGGATAGTGGGTAGAAATATCTCTCTCTCTTTCCCCAAATTAGGACAGCCCTGAATAGTTCCCTGAACTTCCATGTTCCGCAGGGATCGTCTGAAACTCCCACTGACGCTGTATCACAACATACATTTTACTTTTACACAATCCTACATCTTTTTTCTTCCCCTCCACAGATTTTGATCCTAAGAGCACTCCCTCATTAACTTCCTGCATGGAAGTCTGTTTCAGGATCTGCTTTCAGGGAAACCCAAATTGCAACAGTGTCCTAATTATTTTCCTGGCCACCTTGCCCCTTCCTTGGCTCTAATCCACGTGAGACACTGTGGGGATAGAACGTCATTGTTTAAAGTAAGGTAGGTTCTGTCTATTAAGTACTTAAAGATTATTAAAACCTTTCCAATCTCTTTTAAATGCATCTCAACTCCTAACAACACTTTCTGGAGGAATGATCTCCTCTAGACACTGACCTCAACTCCCATCCGTCCACTGATGGTCACTAACGACATATACACCAGCCTCCTTCCAAGGACGGGCCACACCCTTTTTCACTACTTTCTCGCTCTACTCTCTGCTTGGAGTGATATTACATCTTGTCCAGCTTGATCTCACTACACATATGTCATATTAAACATCATTTCCTTAGTGAAACCGTGACAGATTATCCCGTCTAAAGTTAGGTCTCCTGGGAATTTTACATCAGTCCCTTATTTCTTCCGTTCAGAGAAATTTCTATAGTCTTGTATTTCTTCTTGTTAATTTGTTATCATCTGTCTCCCACACCATCCCGTACGTTCCACGATACAGCAGAAATTATATTTGTAGCAATTGTATGGTTATTCACAACATATTCCAGCACATGGTCCTTTTTCAATAAGTATTTAGAAACCAAAGTGTAAAATTGGCCTAAGTCGTAGTTACATCTACCTGCTTCTCTTTGCCAGCACAACCCTTCTTGACTGAACAGCCATGAGTGTGGCCCATATTAATTAGCATATCCCTTAATCCCTTGCATGACCATGTGGGCGGACGCTTCCCTCCACTCGTACAGCTGCACAACTGCCAAAGCCACACCATTCACGCTTCCCATGGACATAATGAGAAGGATCCGAAGATGCCAATCTCTGGTTGTGACAAGACCATCAAGACTCAAGCATTAACTTTCCGTTGATTATCTGATTGCGCTGGACCTAGAAGCCTGTCGCTCAGTATGGACCCTACCTACTCTTTGGTTTTGTAGTTCCTTTGCTGGTACAGATGGTGGTAATAAAATTCCTGATTGGCTGTGGGCCATTAAGATATTCTTTGACATTCAAGCATATAAGGCATAAAGAGGTGAGCTAATACTGTCAAGGAACACAGTGTTTTTGTTTTTTGTTTTTTTTTTTTTTTGAACACACTGTTAAAGAAGAAAATACCTATCTGTTCTGCTTCTGTGTTTCTAAAATACCTCTCCAACACCTCCTTCAGCTGAAAACCTAAGTTATGTCCTGATAATAAAAATATTTTTTTTTCTAGGACAAGGAGTGGTTCAAAGAATCTTCTTAGGTTTAAAAAGGCAAAACTGATTGTGTGTCTGTGTATATGTGCTGTGCACACATTGAGTACTTGAAATAGACCTCACAGCCTGCTCCAGTATACCACTGTGGAGCACAGAATAGGATCAAGAAATGGTGCAGAACCCTGCGCTTAAGATGAGATGGGAAGATCAAGCTGAACAAGTAGAACAGGTGTTCCTATTGAGGCATAACTAATGGAATAGACAGAAGAGAAAATCAACAAAAAAAAAATGTAATAAGAACTTTTGTGCAATTAGAGCAGAGAGAAGTTTCTGGAATTAAAAAAAACTGGGTGGAATTTAAGCTCTTCCATGAGATTATAAATGTCCTAAAGGACAAAGGGCAGGCAACCACGTTATGTTTGTAAATCTAGTTCTCAACACAGTATCCAATACATAGAAAATGCTCAATAAATGAAATTAAAGGAAATTATTTCTTCAGCAGAACCAGCAAGTAAGCAGCCCCCAACTCACAAAGGTGCCTGAATTGGGCTTGTTCCTATTTCACCTGAAAAGAATCAGGCATATGGCTTTGAACAGCTTACTTTACAATGACTTCTTCTTTTATAAGATACTTGGCCTTTTGTGAGTGGAGCTACAGCTGTCTCTGAAAATGGCAACATCTGATCCTAGGACCTAGAATATAAAGCACTCGAAAATGTCATTCACTTAAGGTTACCCTCTAATGCTAAGAGCTTAGGAAAAAAAAAAGGCAGACCTGGTGAAGGAAAAAGAACAACCAAACAACTATTTTTATGATTATGAATAATTGGACTGTATGCTTCATGCCTAAGAACTTTTATTCTTGGAAAAATCTGCAGTAGGTTTATCATTTTGAAAAATATGTGTTTAGCAGAAAAACAATAAAAAGCAATGGCACTGTTTATCTCTAAAATGCGTGTAACCAGGGAACTTCATGACAGATGATTGTTGTATAGCTCTAATAAATGGTAGGACCAGGATAATTGAAGGTTGTATTAGAGGTGATTTCATAGATAGAAATATGATTAGGGTGACAGTCCCTTATCAGACACTCTAGGTTCAAATCCCCATTGCACTGCTTCTTAATTATGTGATCTCTTCTGTAAAATAGAGATTACAGTGGCACCTACCTAACTGAGCCAATTGGTGAATTAATACTCATATAAAGCCTAGACATGTAGTACGTAGGAAATATCACTCCTAAGTTCATACTTCGTTTTACTGATTGATTAGCATGAGGCCCATTCATTATGACATTTATTTAGCATGCCGTATACTTGAGGAATTGTGTATCTGAGGGAGGAAAAAAAAACACTGGATTATGATCTCTGCTTTGGTGACAGTCATATAGTTTTGGGGTCAAGCATGAATAGAGACTGAAGTCAGAGATATTTGCTCTTAATGAAAGAAAGAGTAAATGGTGAGGTAGACCAGTAGTAAAGACTTGATTCTGTCTGGAGGTTTTGGAAGGGCTTTCTGGGGCAGGAGGACTATGATCTGGAGCCTGATAGATGAACAGGAATTTAATCCATTATAATGATGGGGAAGACATTTTGGCCAGAAAGAAAAGCATAATATCAAATATGTATGGCATATCGTGACAACTGCAAGTAACTGAATGGAGATGTATAGTGGGGTGCATGAGGAAGGGCCAAAAAGTTCTGCAGAGTATGCAACACTGGGGCTTCTGTGTCAGGCTGGAATCCATATATTTTGTTCTACAGGGAAAATGCAGATGCATCAGTTTTCGGAGGGGGAAAAGGTATATCTTATTTCTAAATTTTTCATATTGAAATTATCTCAGATTTCCAAAAACACTACAGAAATAGCACAAAGAGCTATATGCCTGCTACCCATTTTCCCCAAATGTTAACATCCTGTATGCTCATAGCCGAATATCAAATAAAGGAAATTATAGTTGATTAAACAAGATTTGGAGATTCTTGACTTTAGCTACATTTTAGCCACATGACTCAACTAAAATATTTGAGTATCAGTGTTTTTATAGTTCAGGAATAATAACTGCTTGGATACCATTGAACTTAAATTACACACTGTTTGGATAACAAATATACGTTTTCTAAAATATAAAAAATATAAAATATAAAAAAATATAAAAATATAAAAAATATCAAACAACTTTGAGTGTCATGCTTTAAGGAGATTATTAGACCCATGATGAATTAATCATGGTAAAGGTGTTTCCTTAATGCTTCAATAGTAAATGTGTGAATAACAAACTTGTCCAATTCACAGGGAGATAGACAACTTATTCATGTCAACATGAAAGTACACAGGACTTTTTGAAACATATCTGGATCTCAAACCAGCTCACTAGGAATGTTAGATTTAGGCTCCACAGGCATATTTCCTCTTCTAGGAACTTTGGCCTTCCTATTTAGCTAAAATTTTGGAGTAAAAATTCTGATTTGCGTCTTTTTTTTTTTTGCATTACGGGTATGATAGACACATCTTGGCATGGTTCCCCATGATGCTCATCCCCTGGCGTTCCGTCTACATAATCCCTTTTTGGAACTAGTATATGGCCTCAATCAAATAAAATAAGACAAAAGTGATGAGCCATCTCTTCTGTGATTAGGTTAAAAAGACAGAGTTCTGTTTTGCTAGAATTCTCTCTTTGGTTTATTTTGTATGCTTATTCTGCTGAAACAAGCTGCCATACCATGAGCTGATCTACACAGTGGCCCCCAAAGACCACAGAAAGGAACTGAAAGAAACCTCTGATCAAAGCTTGTAAGAAACTGAGACCCTCAAACTAACAATCTGCAAATAAACCACTCCCACTAATAGCCACTTGGATGAGTTTGTAGGATCCTTCCCTAGTTGATACTTCAGATGAAACATCTGATTATGTTGTGCAAGACTGAAGCAAAGGATCGAGATAAATTGTGCCTGGATTTATGGCCCACAGCAGCTCTGATAAAACAAATGATGTTGTAGACCACTGAATTCTGAGGTAATTTGTTATACAGAAATAGGTATGTAAGGCAAGTGGTAAAATAGTTATATAAACTTCCTGTTATTAGGTAGCTGCTCCCTTAATGGGGTAAATTGTGTAAGTATCTAGGACAGCTTTCCAGGCAGAGACAAGTGCAGATATTTCTGACTATATTAAGGAAACTGAATCTCAGGAAGAAAAAGTAATTTGAACCAGATAACAGAGCACAGTGGGGAAAAACTGGCATTTGTATGCAGATTTAATAACTTTATAGCCTTGTCTTTGTCTAATAGTTTCATAAAAAAATACATTAATAATAGCAAACTCATAAACAGCCCCAAAGCTTATAAAGAATTGTTTAACAGTTTAAATTTAATATTACGTGTCTCAAAAGAAAAAGTAAAGGGAAACTCAAGGCAAAACATGATGGAAAGTAGATGAAAAGGAAAAACCACAAATGGAAAGAAAGAAGGAACAATGACCTCCATTTTGGGCTGAAAGCAAGAGCAGAGATGGACTGTTCCACTGCTGAGGGGTTCTAGTACAATTTTATCCCTGTACAGAAATGTTCAATGAATGTGTGTGTGTGTGTGTGTGTGTGTGTGTGCTGAAAGAGAAAGAGACAGCAAGATTCTCCTTTTCCTCCCTCTCCCCCTTTTCCTTTTTTGTTTTAATTAAGGATTGTTGTGGTTAACTTTATGCGTCAACCTGACTGGACTAAGTGACACCATAGCTGGTAAAACACTATTTCTGGTTATGTCTATGAGGGTATTTCTGGAAGAGATTAGAATTTGATTCAGTTAAGACTGAGTTAAGATATCTGCCTTCACTAATGTGGGTGGGCATCATCCTATCCTTGAGGGCCCTATTGTAACAAAAAGGCAAAAGAAGGGCAAATTCTTTCTCTCTTCTTGAGCTGAGATGCCCATTTTCTCCTATCCTCAGACTTCCGAGCTCTGGGTTCTCAACCAAACTTTCCAGGTCTCTAGACAGACTGAATTACACCTTCTTCAGCTGGCAGATGGTAGACTGTGGGGTTTCTTGGTCTCTAAAACTGAGAAAGGCAATTCATTTTCTTTCTTTCTTTTTTTCTTTCATCTATCTATTAATATAATCACCTAATCTAATCTAAATATCTCTTATTGGTTGTATTTCTCTGGAGAACTCTAATACAGATATAATTTATAAAATGCTCCTGCTATTTGGAGCCTCACAACACCTGCAACCCAGGATAGGAGACCAAGTGATACAACCTGGGATCATTTAGTTTGGTGAATTTGAATTTTTTTTTTCTGTTTGTTTCTAGCCACAGAATCTCAATCTATTTGGCAATTTATATGTATGACTAGTCAATACAACTAAAAAAATGTGGAACTGTGCAAGGTGACACCAAGGAGAAGCAAGCAGACATGAAATATCTGCACTTGTCCCAGCCTTTACTGTCTCCAAAGGGGCTCCAAATAGCAATGACTGAGATCCTTCAATACCAGATTCTTTGGTGCTTTCTCAAAACCAAGAAGAAATTTGATTTCATCTGTTTGTGCAGTGAACTACTCTCCTAGATGCCCTAACCTCTTTAGAAAAAAAAATGCAGAGATTCTGACATTCTGAAGATTAGCTTTATTTTCCACTTGGTGCAATATGATTTAGAAAGTAGTTCTTCGGTATCCAAGCTGTCTAAAATCTCAAAGGTCATGTGAGACAGCACATTCCCTTTCCAGCCTGTGTTCTTGCTAACACATACCCTTCTCTACCCACATACACAGCAGGAACTACTCCCTCCATGAAAAACGGGGTCAGTCTTGGACCATGGCACATTGTTTCTGAGAGAGAAAATTCTTAAGGTGCTTGGAGTCTGAGCATGAGCCTTCTGTTTACAAGATGGGCTATTGCAGTTTGGGAGGGATGATAGTACATTCCCCTTTCAAGCCAATGTTTGTACTTTCACCTTTTCTCCTTTATGAAGAGTTTTTCCCCCTCCCATCTCCTTTATCAACCAATCATCAACAGCACTGGGGAGGAATGGCTTGTTAATTCAGAAATTCTGACTTGCTAATAATGATCATAGTGGGGGGGGGGCTTATTCTTTTATTTATTTATTTTTTTAAGCAATACTTGGGACTCTAAGTTTTCAGGTCTCCCTTTCCAGTCTGAATTTGCAACATGAAAGGCTTGCGTTGATAACAAATACCTTTTCTTAAGAAAACAGTGTTTTTTTTTTTTTTTTTTTCTTAACCGGGAAATTATTTTCATTAGCTTTTGTGAGCTCAGGAAGGGCCCATATTTCCAAAGTCTCCCAAAGACAGTGATAGTAGAAATTCTGTATTTCAAAATTCATTTTAAAAAGTTACCAGTTGGATCTGAAGAATCAGATGCTGCAATATGGATTTAATTTATTTGATAGCTGCTCCTAGGATTTGAATATCAGTTTCAAAATACTTTTAGAACTAGTAAATTAGCACTTTAGGTGAGCTGATTCCTTTCAGCAATTTTTATATAAGAATAAAAAGAATCTCAGCATCTTATGGTCTGTGGCTTTGAAAAATGCTTACATTTCATTATTGTGCTATTCGCTCTCCTTTGCATTTATGAATATTCTAGGAGAAACAGGGCAGAAGTTGGACTTTAAAAAAGTTGATCTCTATTTACATTCAATTTGAATAAGCTTCTATTTAAACAGAGAAAGTAGGTTTCCAATTTTAAAACACTAATGAATAAGAAAAATGAAGATAATGCTATGTTTATTCTATTTGGTGCTAATGTGGAATGCTATGGGAGGTGTTTCTTTGTCATTTTAATCCCAGGAGGCTTTTTTAAACAATCTCTGCCACCTGTATTCTGTTTGAGATATAATCATTCAATGTCTACAAACAAGTGATAACATTATTATGCATTTCTGTCCCTTTCATTCTTTACAAGAGTGACAAATATCCCTTTTCTTAGATCCAACAGCTCAGGCTGGGCACCAGTGGATTCATTACCATGCTATTAATAAGCAGAGGCCTTTTTCAAGCCCCCATCTTTTAGTTCTTCCACTGGGTTTTCCAAACAAAAGCCTCTCTGGTTGGTATGTCTTTCATTTTACCATTCTCTTTGAAAAAAAGAAACAATGGAAACGAAGTTCTAAGATTAGATTGGTGATACCGAAATGACTCCGAGCCAGCAACAATGCTGCCAACCTGAAACGGGGTGCTTACATTATTTATGAACATTAAATGTCACCAATTTCCCCTTCATCAGATAATTTCAGGAGACAGAACCATTTCTGTTAGGGGAGAGGGAGTATTTCTAAATGTGCAGCCCCTACCACCTCTCCCCACATCAGCCCTTCCATAGATCACTCTGGCTCCATGTCAACTTTACCTGTCTGGGAAGAAAACAGCTGCACCTGACTATGTTTTAAGTTTCACTACAAGTCCTGATCAGGTCTCCTGATAGGGATGTCAAGTGTATTCTAAGCCAAAGGGAACCCTCTGCAATGTGAAATCATTAGAAAGTCAACTGATTTATTTCTTTTTAAAATTCTGTTTCCCATGCTCCCTTTAGAAGTCAGTTATCAGAAGGAAATTAGCAGGAGTTGAAAGGAAAAGACAACATCCCTCTGGCTCCCTCATCTATTTATTGCTTTGGTAGCTGGGAAGGAAGGACTCCAATAATGAGAGGAATAAACACAGCCCTTGTCCCTGGGATTATCAATGTGAGGATATGAGATCCAGCTATTCAGGAATATTTAACTGACATTTACCAGAGAGTCTGAGTCTTTTCAAAACTCCAGTTGCTAAGTAGTGATGTATACATGAATTTCATATCACACTTGCTGCTATAAGCTCATCCATCAAAGTTGAGCAATGAGACACTTAAAAAAAAAAAAAACAGGTATCCTATAACAAGAATCTTTTGGGGGAAGTTTTTGTTGTCTTTTCTATCAAACAGCCCACTCTTTGTTAGGTCTTTAGCATATGAAAGGAATCCTAGATGTCTTATAGTTTGACCTGATTGTAGATCAAGTATCTGGGAACCAAAAAGGTTTTCCAAAGGCTAACGTTTTCACACTTTTGGAGACCATAAGCAAGGGTGTCAACACAGTTTGTTTCTGGCATCGCACCCTTCAAATTTAACTAGAACTTAAAATAGTAACAGTCACTCCTTCACCTGCCACCCAGGAAGAAAACCATGTTTCGACCATCTAAGAACCATATACAAGTTCCAAAGATATTCATCCAATGCTAGATGTTATAATACGTGTTAACTTGTAAAAACAAGCAGGTCATCTAAAAACTGACTTCTGGTAGAGAAGCTTTAATCAACTAGAAATGAATCAGGGTAGTGAGAGAGGTAGAATTAGATTCAATATGGAAGGTGCAAACATTTATTTATTTTCCTTGTATCCCTGTTACAGTGTCCACTGGTTCACAAAGAGTTCATTTCATTTCAGACTGCCTTCTGGGCACTAGTTTCTTTCTTTCTTTTTCTTTTTCTTTTTCTTTTTTTTTTTTTACATTTTATTTCTTTCTTTCTTGAGAGAGGGAGAGAGACAGTGCCTATGTGTGCACAAGGTAGGGCAAGGGGAGAGGGAGAGAATCTTAAGTGGACTCCTTGGTAAGAGTGGAGCCTGAAGCAGGGCTCGATCTCATGACCCTGAGATCATGACATGAGCCGAAACCAAGAGCTGGACACTTAACCAACTGAATTACCCATGTGCCCCTAGTTTTATTATTATTATTATTATTATTTTAATTCTCACTTCTTGGATTGTTTGGCTTGGTTTGTCTTGTATTAATCAGGATTTACCAATGGGTAAAAAAAAAAAAACATTTATACACATACATGTAAAATAACAAATGGGCTCACATCATTATGGAAGCTGACAGGTCCCATGATCTGCCACCTACAGGGTATAGACCCAGGAAAGCCAGTGGAGTAATTATAGCCTGACTTGGAAGGCCTGAGAAATGAGGGGAGCCAGTGGTGCAAGTCCTCACCCAAAAGCAGGAGAAAAACCCATGTACCAGCTCCAGAAATCAGGTCAGAAGGAACAAATCCTCCCTTTCACTGGTCTTTGTTCTATTCAAACCCTGAATGTATTAGATGATGCCCACCCACATTGAGGAGGGCAACCTACTTTACTGAGTCTACCAGTTGAAATGTTAATCTTATCTAGAAACATCCTCCCAGACATACCCAGAAGTTCATTTGGGCACCCTGTGGCTCAGTCAAATTGACACATGAAAGTAACCATCATAACATTTCATTCTAGTTTTAAGACCTCTGTTAGATTCCAGGCTCCATCCCAGGGATGCAGTCCCCAGACCCTTCAGCTTCTGTGACTAGAGGAAATCATTTAAGACCTTCAAATTATTCCAACCCTATATATAGGAGTTGTGACAACAATATTGTTATCATAATTATCATTAATATAATTACTGCTTCCTAAGGAAAACCATCTAATCACTTTAGAAAACAAATTATCTCATTTCTAACAAAAGGAAATTGTGAAACCTCACAAATACATGGAAATTAAACAACTCAGTCTTGAACTCTTGGGTCTAAGAAGAAAACAAAAGGTAAATTAGAAAACATCTTGAGATAAATGTAAACAGAAACAGAAGATACCAGAACTTGGGGGATGCAGCAAAAATAGTACTAGGGAAGCTTACAGTGATAAGTACTTATATTAAAAAAGAAGAAAGATTTTAAGTAAACAATGTAACTTTACACTTCAAGAAACTAGGAAAATATATTAAGTCTAAAGTTAGTGGAAGGGAGGAAATAATAAAGACTAGAGCAGAAATAAATGAAATAGAGAATAGGAAAATAACAGAAAAAAAACAGTAAAACTAAGAGTTGGCTGTTCAAAAAGATAAATAAAATCTACAGACTCTGGGACACCGGGGTGGCTCAGCAGTTGAGTGTCTGCCTTTGGCTCAGGTCGTGATCCTGGAGTCCCCGATTGAATCCCACAGTGGGCTCCCTGCAGGGAGTCCACTTCTGCCTCTGCCTGTGTCTCTGCCTCTCTCTGTGTGTCTCTCATGAATCAATAAATAAAACTTAAAAAAAAAAAACTACAAATCCTTAACTAGGCTAACTAAGGTAAAAGAAGACAGAAGACTCGAAAATAAAATCAGAAATTAAAGAGGAGGCATTACAACTGATACCAAGAAAAGAAAGGGAATCACAAAGACAATTATGAACAATTACATGAAAATAAATCGGACAAATTAGAAGAAATGGATCAATTCCTAGAAACATACAAGCTATCAAGACTGAATCAAGAAGAAATAGAAGACCCAAACAGACCAAAAACAAATAAGGAGACTGAATTAGTAATCAAAATTTCCCAATTAAAAAAAGGCCCAGGACCAGATGGTTTCAATAAACATTCACAGAATTAATATTACATCTTCTTAAGGTCTTCAAAAAACCAGAGTAGGAGAGAGTACTTTCAAACTCTTTTAATGAGAGCAGCCTTACTCAGATCCACAAAATACCTGAAACAAGACAAAGACACTATAATAAAACTATAAGACAATATCTCTGATAAAGATGAATGTAAAAATTCCTTATTTTATTCCTTATTCCTTATAATATTCAAAATATTAGCAAAACAACTTCAACAGAAATTTGAAAGGATAACACAACACAATCAAATGGGATTTATCTTTGGGATGCAAGGATGCTTCAAAGTACACAAATTAATCCATGGGATATACTACATTAACAGAATGAAAGATAAAAATCACATGATCATCTCAATAGATGCAGCGAAAGTCCTTGAGGTAGGTAATATTATTAAATCTATTTTTACAAATAAGTAAAGGAAACATAGATAATTAAACTGCACTTCTTTATTTAGTACATACATCAAGTACTTCTTAGAGCTAAGATTCAGTATCAGGCAATTCTAACTCTTGCACAAACAACTTCTCTTCCTACCAAATGAGATAAATCTTTTCTAAAAAGTCATGATGCTGGAAACAGAGTATTTGATAGTTATCAATGATTAAGAAATCACTGTGTCTCAGATCTCATGCAATTCCTCTTCCTATGAAGAAGCATTCCAATAAGGGGACATTTTGTCTCTGAAATGTGCGAGCATTGATAAATATGTCCTCATTTCCTTTTGTAACCCACCTCGACAGCCATACGGAAAGTGAAAATGATCTCACTTAGGAATTACACTTCGGTAACAGAGCACTAAGCCTCAGGACTACGCTGATGGTCAATGTGTTATGGACCATGCAATGCTGAGGTTTCTTTGTGAGCTTTGAGGAATTGGAAGACAGTGTCTGATTCAACCCATTTCTACTCATGATAGGAGAATGATTAATGCCGCTTCCCCCAGTGCCATTAATATTTAGAAATAAATAGATCATCTACTAAAAATATTATTTTTCATACATTTTGAATGTCTGCTATGTTTTAGCCTTGCTGCCTATGTATTCTAGGGATGGGATAAGGGATATAATTCAGGCCTGGCCAATCCAGATGCTTTGTTCATGGATGGGCAAATGTTCCAGAATTGTCAATGAGATAAATTTCTGGAAACATTTTTAAAGCTGGGGAGAAATAAAATTTACTTTTCACTAGACCTGATGATGTGAAAAGGGTGACACTGGTGATGACTTTGCCACTCTATTTGAAAGCCTGACTACAGAGGGAAGCCAAAGTAGGAGAAAGTATATCCCCAAAATGGGTTTTGACTAGTTCATTTTTTTAAAATTTCTTGTTTAGCAGCATGAATTCAGCTTTTCTGTTATTTTTAACTAGGAAAATACTAAACTATATAATGTGATTTTCGTATTGCACTTAAGAAAATTGAGGCGCAGAGATGCTGAGGAATATTTCACTTCACATATCAACTATCTTTCTTAGAAACTAAGTCATAATTGAGAGTTTTAACCCTTCATCTTCATTTAACCCCCTTCTTCTTGTCTGTCATTTTTTTTTTTTTTTGGACTTTGTAAATGATTTTGTGAGAGTTTTAAATGAGGGAGCATAAAATGTATTCTTTCCCAACTGAAGGTAAATGTCCATTAAAAATAAAGCAAACAGAACAACAACAAAAAATCTGCTACCTTGTTTAACTATTTCCTCCTTTTATCTGACACTCATTTAAATGAAAAAAAAAAAAAAAAAGAGCCAAGCAGAAATAACTGGTTTCATGAGCTTGAATGGCACTAACCTCTTATATACCATCATTTCTGCTACTAATAGTTGCTGTATTTTAAGCACTTGCTGTATTCCTGGTACCTGACATTTTCTCAATGAGTCTTCAAAATAACGCATGCAGCAGATTCCGTTAATATCCATTAGCATTCTGTTTTAAATGAGTAAAATAAATCTCACAGAAACTAAACAGTTTTCCAAAAATCACAAGCTAGTATGTAGTAAGCTGTGAATTTAATACAGCTCTGACTTTATAATATACAGTCCATGCATCTAGCCATCCTTACAGGGAGGAGTACACAGAACTTTTTATCTTCATTCACTCATTTAAATTGCATAAACACCCTTAATTCAACTTACAGAGGAAAAAGTTATTCATAGTATATTTTTACATAGAATTATTTTTCCTCTAATTCTGTGGGCTTTTTCCTTTCACCAATTCATTGCCCTCTTCCTATTCTCTTTAGGGTCTAGGGAAAAAAGAGGGGGTTCTCAGTCACATAGATACTTTTCCTCAGGATACTCAATTCATACTTTATTTGTATTATTTGCATGAGGAGAAAATTGCTTTCCCTCCTCAAATGAATAAATAATGTACTTATGATCCAATGCAAACTGTAATGGAATGCATGAAGTGTATAACCCGTATTCCATTGACATACACATACACATAGGAAAGACAAAACAAAAATAGAGGTATATAAACAAGGCCTATCATCATCATTTGTATTGAAACAAAGGAGGTAAAATGATGATTCTGAAGATGATAACAATGGTAAAAATATCTATGGCCATAGAACTCACACAAAAAGCAGCTAAATGAAACAGAATGCTAATTTACCCCAGCTGCACTACCACCTGTATCTCTTTTCCTTTGCGCAATGACAGTTATCTCTTTGATTACCTCTACTGATATGCTTCTTTCCAATTTCTTATCTTCCTTCAGTGGGACTGAAATCCACAGCTAAGGTTCTCATTAAGACTCATGCCTAGCACTCGCATCGGTTATAGAGAATCATATGAATTAGAACCAAATAGATCATGGTTTTAGCCTCTAAGTCAATCAATTATTCATTTTATCCCAAGCAGCAATGATTGCTTTCTAAAATCAGAATACCTATTGCATCCTTTATGTTAAAAACTACTATTATCTAAATTTTATAATGAGTAGAATAAAAAAAAAGAGGGAAATAGGAGAGAGAGAGAGGAGAAAGAAAGAGAAGGTAGATTTCATTATTACCAACAAAACCTCTGCCTTCATTACTACTATGGTGTTTTTAGATCTTTGATGTCATACATCAGGTACAAATTGGTTTCATTGCTTATTAAAATTGAACGCATCTTGAGTACCTAAAAATGTGAGCAGAGGACTTATGTAGTGGAAACTCAGTAAATGATTACTAAAGGAATAAAGAATTCACATTTGTATACAATCTTTATAAGATTTATATATAATAAGATTAACAGAACAAAATTCATTCATATGGCTTGGAGAACTTAGTATTGTATTAACAGAGGACAGAGACAAGATACTTACTTAAGCCTTTTGCAAATCACTTAACCATTCATTTGTTTCCATTTATTTTCTGAAAGAGGCAGGGCAAAATTGGAGACAACAACAACGAAAAAAAGATGTTCAAGATTCTAATCATTAAAATGTACCTAGAAGAATTGAAAGCAGACTTTTAAAGATCTATTTGTACATCCATGTTCATAGAGGCATTATTTATAATAGCTAAAAAGTACAAGCAACCCAAGTGCCCACTGACAGATGAATGGATAAGCAAAATGTGGTCTATACGTAGAATGGAATATTGGAAGAAAATGTTGACACATGCTACAACATGGATGAACCTTGAGAATATATACAAAATGAAATAAGCCAGCACCAAAGATTATAACATATTTATATAGACTGATGTTTTGAAGTTGTTGTAGTCTAAATGCTCCTCTGTACTTTAATTTAGAATCTGGAATATATTTTCCTATTAAAAATTATAAAAGTGAAAAGACGTTCAAAATCACCAGTCATTAGAGGAATGCAAAATGAAATCACAGTGAGATACCCCTTCACACCCATTAGAATGGCTATAATCTTTTAAAGGATGTATAATAATAAGAATTAGTGAGAATATGGAAAAAATGAAATCTTCATTTATTGCTGGTGGGAATGTAAAATAAACCTTTTGGTTCCAAAAACCTTTTGGAAAACAGTTTGGCCTTTTCTCAAAATGTTAAGCGTAGAGCTACCATATGACCCTGCAATTCCATTCCTAGGTATAAACTCAAGAGTACAAGTTTTTGAGTATAAGTCCATACAAAACGTAAACACTTTATATATAAATGTTCATAGCAGCATTATTCATAATAGATAAAAAGTAGAAATCAGTCAAATACCCACACCTAAAGAACAAATAAACAAAATGTGCTATCTCTATACGATGGAATATTATTGAGCCATAAACAGAGAGGCTGACAAAACTTGAGAGACTCCTAACTCTGGGAAACAAGCAAGGGGTAGTGGAAGGGGAGGTGGGCGGGGGGATGGAATGACTGGGTGACGGGCACTGAGGGCGGCACTTGACGGGGTGAGCACTGGGTGTTATATGTTGGCAAATCAAACCCCAATAAAAATATATATATAAAGATTCCAGTCATTAAATTTTTAATAAATGTTTATATTAATTAAATTTAATTATTTTTTATTAAAATTATGGTAGTACCTAAATATGAATATTAGTAGTAATTTAAAGTGTTCTCCATATGTGATTTCTCTTGTTAGATTTTTATGCTCAATCTCTCAGATAAGTACAATAGATGAGGTGGTAGGAAGAGATTTGATGATTTCTATATAATCTTGTGAAAAATGTAGACATTATCTTTAGATAGAATCTCCTGATTTCAGTCTAGTACTTGTTTAATATAACTCTTGGATTCTACTTATTTACTGACACAATGAAGGAAATGTTAATAGTCAAGTGAATAAGAAATTTTACACAATAGAATATCATGCAAAACTGAGAACACATACCACACACACACAAAAATTAAGAACAAATGAAACTCTCATACACATTATAGGGATGAATCTATCAAATAAAATATAAACAAAAGAAACGGAACTCAGTATATGCAATTTCCTCTCATTTATAAAATATTCAACAATAATCTATAGTATTATATGTCAGGTTACCTTTGGGCCTGAGGGATGCCAGGATACCTCCTGATGGAAGAAGGTATGCAAGAAAAAAACAATTTCATACTAAAAATAAATTTAAGAGGTATAGGTGTAAAACATTCACCTGTTCCTTGTCTAAGTAATTGATAGATATAGAAAATTATACTTAACCAGTGTAGGATACACAGTATTTTGACGGGTGAGATAAAATGTTTACCATAGTGAATTAGGCCCTAAAGAACTGTCAATACATTCCAAGTGTTCTTTTTCTGACAAAAATTGAATCACATTATAAATTTTAAAAACATATAAACACTTTCCTTTATTTCCAAATTAAGCAACGCATTTCCGAATATTCCAAAATCAAACAAGAAATTTGAGCGAAATCATACTTCAAAATGATAACAATGAAGACATGATTTCAATTATTTGTAGAATACAATTAAAGTAGAGTTTTTAGGGACTCTCAATATTATGATAAAGAATTAGATCAATATATAGAACACAAGTAAAAGTAACAGAAGTAAAAATAGAAAAAGTCAGTAATCCATGTACCAGTTCTTTAAAAAGATTAATAAAATGAATTAACCTCTATCAATACTGATTAAGAATGGAGGGAAAGAGAAAAAATAGAGAGAACAGATTACTGGTGATAGGTTTTAAATATGATAGAGTATAAAGATAAGAAAATATAATAAATATTTCATACAATAATTGAATAGCTTGTATGAAATTAACAAGTTCCTTAAAAAGCAAAATTTACTAAAAGTGACTCAAAAAAAGGAAGAGGTATTTGAATAGCTCTCTATACAATTAAAATTTGGAATTAATTGTTGAAAGCATGCACACTTCATATGGAGAATATAAAAAATAGTGAAAAGGATTATAGGGGAAGGGAGAGAAAATGAGCGGGAAAAATCAGAGAGGGTGACAAGCCATGAGAGACACCTAACTCTGGGAAATGAACAAGGGGAAGTGGACGGGAAGGTGGGCGGGGAGATGGAGTGACTGGGTGATGGGCACTGAGGGGGGCATTTGGCAAGGTGAGCACTGGGTGTTATGCTATACGTTGGCAAATCGAACTCCAATAGAAAAATACATTTAAAAAATGCATGCTCACAAAAATCCACTCTGAAACGATTTTACTGGCATATCAAACATTGTGTGATGACAAATTTACACAAAATAGTTAAAAAGAAAAACAATTTTCTTCTAAAACTAAATAAACAAAAAAGAAACCACAAGAAGTAGAATGCCGCCAAACTTATTTCACATAGTGGGCATAACCCTAAAATTAGCAAAGATATTTTAAGATAATAAAATCATAGAAAACCATCTCTATAATTATAGAACCACATACCCTAAAATATTAGTAATTCATATAAAATATAATAAGCTATAACTGTAGGAGGCCAAATGATGGCTTCCCAAAGATGTCCACTACCAATTCCTAGATTAAGGTGGTGGATAGAACTAAGATTGCTAATTATCTAACCTTAAAGTAGAGAGATGATTTTGGATTATCTGTATGAACCCAAAGTAATCCTGTAGGTCGTTATATAAGTGGAATTGAGCGGCAGAAGAGAAAGAGGAGGAAGGGGACCTCGGGAGAGGGATGCAGGCCAACGTTGATGGCTTGACAAAAAGTCTAGGTCATGGAAAGTGAAGCGAAGAAGGAAGAAGGAAGGGAGGGAAAGTAAATTAACTGATGAATGTATTAAAATCTGTGATTTGCAGACTTTGAGTCCATTTCAGTTCATGGTAACATGGGCCCTTTCTTAAGCTTAATTTTTTTTTATTGTAAAGATTAATATATCTACACGATCCGGGTTTTTTCTTTTTTCCTATGCTATCCAGTTTTAAGTAAATGTGAGATGACACGGATTCTGAAAATCTGACGCCTTGCCTGAACTGAAACTAAGGGAGTTATATATATCTGCACACAATACACCAGGTCAAGGGAATTTATGTGAAAATCTAATTCCCGCTAACTCCAGAGAACATCGTTGAAAGTGATGGTATAAAAAAATCAGTGATAGATTGAAGAACGTTGATAGAGCAGCAGAGATTATCAAAAAGTTGATTAAATATAGGAGGATATTGACATGCTCTCTATTTTCATCTATGGCAGAATTATTTTCACCATCGGTCCAGTGGGAACTAGGGGGGTAAGTGTTTTATTTCAGTCCTATTCCAGCAGCTTGTTAGAAATGCAGATTTTCAGGTTCTCCCCTGAACCTATTAAATCAGCATCTGCATTTGCACAAGACTGGAAATTTCTCAATGTATTACATCTGGAGAAAATGCTATTTAGGGAGACAGCCTGGTATGAGTGAAATTAGTCATAGCTAAAGGGTTAGAATATGTATGTACAGATTTTTTTTATCAGGTCTTTCCATTTGTTACCAATATATGCATTAAATTATGTCATATATTAACACTCAAACAATTACTAAACTCTGATGTATCTTTTTTTTTTTTTCCTGGAAGCTTATGTTGGTGAATTAGCAGGAACTTGGTGAAGATAAAAAACAGAAACAACACATCAGTGAAATATATAAAGACTTAAAACAAAAGTAAATAAATGCCTAACACAATAGAAGAAAAATCAAGTAAACATGGGACCTCCCTACAATAGGTTAGAATTTATCTGATCCTACCACGTAGGTCATAATGATGAAGAATATGCTTGTGATTTAAAAATAAATGATAAAAAGTAAACCTAGGGATGTGTTATCACCACAAATCAAATGGACATAAAAACTAACTATACCCATGAGGAACATTTCATGAGTTTGTCAAAGGCAAACTTTATTCTTCTGTCAGTAGGAATGCTGAGCCTTTTTACAATTTTGTTCTAGTTTGTATAATTTCCTGTTTTCTCTAACCAGATCTATTAATTATTAAGTGAAAAATAGAGTTAATTTGAGGAAATGCTTTTTTTGAAAGGAAGAAACAAAAGGCTAAATTTGGGATTCCTTTTGCTAAATATGAATAAACATAGAAGCAATAAAATAGGGCAGAAGAGAGAATTCTGAGTTGTCCTAAATTCCATCTCTTACTGAAAATAGGACAACGAAATAAGAATTCTGGCTTGCCCTAAATTTCATTTCTTTCTGCTAAGTCAGCTCTAATAAAACAGAAGGTGACATTTTTTGACATGTATTTCTGATTGGCCCTCCTAGCAGAGTTGCTGCCCACCAACATGTAATTGAAATTAGCTCTTAGAGAGTCATTTCCCCCTCTCAAACTATAAATATGCAGAGGGTTATCCATAAGTGTAGCAGGGAAAAGTGGGTGGAGGGGAAGGGATACACAAACCACTCCAAAATGTCCACAGATATTTGTGACTAAGCTCTACCTTGAGTAACAGAATGAAGCAAAGAAATAATTCTGTCCTTTTTTATTTTTATTTTTTTTAAGAAAAAGACTTGCTTTCTAAACTTTGAAGAAAATCAGCGTAGGCCTTCTGTTTTTGTCTTTACTAATGAAAAAAAGATTAAGTTAAATAAAGTAGAAATCTGTGTGCCTATTCTCAACAGCTTTTGCCGCGCAGCATTCACTGATGAAAATAATTGATAGCAACTAAGATCAACTTATAGGAGCATGACAATCTCCTTTCAACCTTTTTCAGTCTAAATGACATCTTAATTCTGCATAATTTGGAAAGGGTATTCACATAAGATCCCTTTAGCTTGACCAACTGTGACGTGGATTGCTAAGGAACACCAAATCAGAGGAATTTTACAAAACACACACTGAGAGGTTCATTATTGGAAAGACAGTATACATAGGTGCTGCCGAAGCGAGCTATTGCATATACATATGATAGTACCCTGACCACTCCCTGTAAGCTAAAAATCTTACTTCTTTAAGAGAAAGAATGACAAAGATAACACAGAATCTACATTATTAATATTTTTGCATGTATCTCTCACTGTGCTAGTAAGAATACTGCGTGTGTAAACCTATTGGGCCTTAAGTCGTATCAGATCAAATATCTTCAATCAATTCCTTCAATTGCTCCCTAGGAAAATCTCACATGAATATGGCCCTAAACTTACTTTGCACACAAAAAATAACATAATACAAACCACGTATTTTTCCCCTTTTTCTACATAATTGGTATGCATTGATTTCTAGAATTAGAAGCGTTGTAGGGTATCTGATTAGCAACACTTCTTTGCTATATTTAGAAAGAACATGCTAACCCCCCCCCCCATCCCAAGGTAAAAATGTATTTAAATTATCTGCAGCACTCCTGAGAATTTCACTGATAGGTGTGTGCCCCAAGTCTGCAGTAGGTGACTAATGTCAGCCTCCGATGACCAACTCCAGTGATTTCACCGAAAAACCCAAAACAAGAAGAACCAGTAGACCAGGCAAGTGGAGCCATGCGAGCCGAATTATTGAACAGTAAGTCATGAGAGAAATATAACATACCGAGAGGGTCTAAGGTCCTTCACACGTCTGTGTGGAAATGTGTAAGCTTTGATTTTTACAATCAAACATATTCTATCCTGTGGCGCGCAATTAAACCTTGGAGAAGGGCTTGGGAGTAGTCATACCCTTGCCCCTTTTTCTATATAATCTCCCATAACCTGGCAGGGTTCAGAGCAGTCCTTTCAGAGCGAAATGAAATCCTGTCTCCTGGGCTATAGCCCTAGTAAAACAACGCCTCAAGCATTTACTATCCTATTTTGAGGTTGGCTTTTTTTTTTTTTTTTTTTTTTTCCCCAACAGGTGTCTTCCTTACTGGACTGCAAGATCCCAAAGAGGAGGGCTGGCTTACCATTGTCATAGTTTCCCATATTACAGTGCTTGGACATTATTAGTCCCTTAAATTAGTCCCTTAACTTAATAAATTGGAATGATCGAACAGGTGGGTGTTCATGTTGAATTTACTCCTTGAAGTGTGGAGTATGAAGTAACACGTGCTGATGATCAAAAAGTTTCCCCTTCGGAAAATGCCCTGAGTTTGTGCGCTCAGATCTTTGGGTTCATTTTCGAACCCGGAAGCCCAGGCGATAGTTTCCATTAAGCAGGTCTGGACAGCAGAGAGGCCAGCCAGTTACATCAATCAGTGTCAGCAAAAAGTTATCATAAAGGGCTGGACTAACAGAGGTGGGGTCAGAGGCTGATGACCCTTACGGGAAGAGCAAGGGAAATTACTCCAAAAAAAAATTAATTTCATTTCTTTAGGACACATTTTAAAGCTCTAAATTCCAAAAGTGTGTGACACTTTCCTGAATGTCTTTCTGCCCCCACGTAATAGGTAAAGGGTGGGGAAGGGTTTCAAATGAGGTCATTGTCCGGTAGTTGCAATTTTGCGCAAACTTTGGTCCAAGATGCTGGAGATATTTCAAGGTGCAATTACCCAGATTTTTTTCTTTATCTTTCTCATAATCTGTCTTCTCCTTATAGAGGTAATAAACTGAGAGGTGTTCGGATCACTTTCTACTCCTTAAAAGGTTGTCATAAATGAAAAGCAAGAGTCTTCACCCCCAGAAGATTCGGTCTGATTTCATTTCATTTGAAGGGTTCGCTCTCCTACAGGCTTACCCAGACTTCTGCTCCGCAGAGCTGGGCCGTGGGGCCTTTGTCCTGAGAGAGGCAGTTACTTGCCTGTCTTCACTTAATGACTCTCATAAAAACCTCTGAATCGGAGCAAATGGTCTATGTTCCTCCACTGTCCTAGTCCGTTGAGCACTTGTGAGGGGCTCATCGATTACTGTGGGAACATTTGCTAAGGGTCTGTGGCTTGGGTTCTGAGCAAAACACTTCTCCAAGGACTTTTGTTTCTCTTTGTTTTCGCATTTAAAATGGCATCGCAAATGCTTCAGATATGATCTTGCCTTTGAAAGAGAATTCTCTCAAGTTGTGTCTAATATTTCACTACGTGCCTTTCAGAAGCTTCAGACCCTGCGTCCTTAGACATCTTTTGTTCATCTCTGCAGGTTCCAGCCTCGTCATTCCGACAGGGAGGTAGGTCTGCTATTTTTGCGATGGAAATACACACCCAGGCTTGTTCATTAAGGACAAAGGATTAAGGACACACAGGACATTAGTGACTCTGACTGCGTTCCTGCTCAGACGCCAGCCGGGAATCTGGTACTCATTTAGGTTGTGATTCATTGGCCACCGGGGCCTGTGGCACACAGAGATGACACCATGGGAGAGCTCAGAGGAACTGCAGAAGGCCAGAAATCTGCACATTCGTACTTAGATGAGCAGAGTAAACGCATCTTCTTCAAGCTTTGTGACCAAGCTCTTTTCCTTTCTTGTGCCTCCAACCCACTGTGTTGTCGGGTGTAGAAAAGGATCAAATTTTAACTTGCTAATTGAAAGTACTCCAGTGACTTCTGATTTCAAAATGTGTTTTTCCAGTAGCTCACTTTCTTATGGGTAAGTTTTCTTCTCCTTTCTCGTGTTGTTTCTGAAGATAACGTCTGGACGTGTAAATGCTGGAGAGCTCCGGTGATGTTCAAAAGGGTATTTGGAGGCAATGCAGGAATTAACCTGGAGCACAATAGGAAAAAAAAAAAAAAAAAAGAAAGGAAGAAAAAAGAAAAAGAAAAAGAAAGAAAAAAAGAAAGAAAAGCTCTGTAGCTGAGCTTGGCTGGGATAGTCTCTGTTAGTGGCCGTCATACCGGTGTCATTAGTAATAGTGACCAGAGCCAGTCATAGAGACTACGGTCTGTGGTAGAGCAGTTATTTTGTGTTAGGCCTGACATTCTGAAATCTAGTATATTTATTATTTCATTTAGTTTATTCTTTCATTCGGACAGCATCCGAGCACTTGGCACCAGCTCGCCCCTGTTCTAGGCTCTAGGGCTCTAGGAGATCTGGCACTGAACAAAACTGACCAATCTCTGCTGCTACAAAATCTACATGTTTGTGTCACTGGTTCATGATCCACCCATGAGGGGTGTTAAATGATTTCATTTGTTTTACAGGTGGTGAAACTAGTCCATCAAAAAAAGTGACTTACTCAAAGTCAAATAAAAAGTTAGTGGAAAATCCATAATCGGAATCCTAGCCGCCTAACAACCATCTTCAGTATCTCTTACAGGGGTTGGCTACAGTCTATGAACCAAATTTGTCCATTGCCTGTTTTGGTAAATGACGTTTTGTTGGAACATGGCTTTTGCCCTACAGTAAGAGTTGAGTAGTCGCAGGTTGGCCATAAGGTTCACCAAGCCTAAAATATCTACATCCATCCCTTTACAGGAGATGCTTGCCAACCTCTGTTTTATTATATAGGTATCTCTACTCCTGACAATGTTTCGAGAAGGCGAATCCTGACAACGCAGGTTTGTAGCCATAACCATTTACCACCTGTGTCGCCTTGAAAAAGTCAATTAACCTCACCGAGATTCAATTCCCTTATCCATAAATTGGAGATAATAAGTAGTGCATTGTTAGTAGTAAAAATTAAAGTGGCTAATGTAAAACACAGAGTGGATAAAGGCAGGGAGGGTGGTTATTAACATTTCTAGCTGAATAGCTGCTCTGTGAGCTCTCGTCTGTGGACGGCAAGGTGTAGGGTGAGCTTCTGTTTCTTCTGTTTCTCTGCCTTAACCAATGGCTTCCCAGGAGTTTTGGCACATGATTCTCTAATGTGAAGGTTACATATGGCGCTCAGGAGCAAGCGCAATGAGTCTGGGCTTTCGAGGCACCTCAGCTCAGCAAGAGACATCTTTTCTTATAAATTTGTGAATCACTGCTAAGAGGCTTCCAAGTTGTGGGATTGACTTAATGAGAAAAGAGGAATGAGGACCAATTACATTCACATTAAGTGGACAACATTACCCTTGATAAGACTGCTGGCACCGAAACACCGCCCCCCCCCCTCAGGTGTAGTCTTAGAAGCACAGAACGGATTGATTCATTGAATATGGGTTTGGTTTTGCCTCTGAAATCAACTATTCCCTGAAATTATTCCATGGTTATTGAGGACTAAATTCCAATTTTTAGTGGACTTGTTAAGTTGGCACAGAGACTAGGAGAAGTTACAAGAGAGGTTGGCTTTTAGCTTCCATGAAATATAAGCAAACTCCACAAAAGTATGTGGAAATTCTCAGTGGGCCCCACAGGCCATTTATATTCTTAGAATTGAAAGAAGCAAGGCCACAGACTGCTACAGTTCGGTGCAATTCCGTCTCAAGCATCATAACAATCAAACTAGCGGATACTTCCCCAGTGCTTTCTAGGTACCATTGTCCGTTCTGAGGAACAAATGGGCTATTAACTGTATCCTATTTAATACTCAGCCATCTCAAGACATGGGCATCACAGATCATGAAATCGGATCATTGAAGGTCAACCAGATTGTAGTGAACTGCATAGCTACTGAAACACAGATGTGGAACCGAGACACACGCCCAGCAGGTCTTCCTGTTTACAGACACCCACCTTTGTGACTACGTCTACCCCATTCCCAGAGTTCGAGATATGCTTGCTGAGGGTGTCTCTGTGAGGCCTTCTCTGACAATACTGATTCTTACTTCACTTCTATTTTTATCCAAACAACCTGACATTATGCCTAATGATTCTTTCATCCACTTGAAGTAGGTGGACACAGAGTTAGCTGGGATTGCCCTATCAAACACACAAACACACAAAAGCAGAAGCAAAACAAGACACTTCCTCTTAAGGTCACCTTTGGTTTACTGGTGTCCTTCTTTCCATTAGTCACCTTCTGTTGTAATAAAATATTCACCAAAGCTGTTATCTGCATAAAATTCCTAGGGTTTGCTCAGGCTGTTATTGGGATTTGAATGATGGCCAATATTTATTGTGCATTATTCATATTATAGGCACATGGCAAAAAGGTTTTCTATGCAATATCTCATTTAACCTTTGAAACAATCCTGTTAGATCATTTCCACTTTCCAAGCAAAGAAAAAGACTCAGAGAGATTAAATAATCTGATAAAATCTATATCACCTCTAAAAGTGGAGTTAGTATTCACACTAAAACCCATGTAATTTCAATGTTTAACTTCTTTTAAACATTTACTTCTCTATAGTTCACTATGAGAGTCTATTTTTTTCATTAGCTATTTAAAGACACTCCATCCTACTCTAATATGCTCTGAAAGATGCTGCTAATCACTTATTTGTAAGGAAATGTCTCATCTCGATCTGTGTGCCTTTCCGGTTTGCTCTTTGCCTTCATTCTGAGCCTGCCCTCACCGTTAGCTAGCCCCCTTCGTCTCCATCTCTTTGGATCATTCTGTCCAGATGCAATAAACTGGAACCTTTTCATTTAGCTCCAAGGGGGAAATATTAATCTCCTCAATAAGTCTGTACTTTAAAAAGTCTCCTGAATCAGACTCAAATAAACACTTTCTGTGAAACACCATTTACTGTCCATCTTAGCTGTTTTTATGCAAGATTTTTCATTTTTAACTTTTCCTATGTTGAGTGGTTCCTTAAGCACATTTTCCTCAGAGTGAAGAAGCATCGGAAGACGCTCACCCTTGGTTGCCCACCAATGTCCAGGAAGGACTGTTTCCAAGTGAAGAGAATAAGGAATAGAAGCAGTTCAAGGATGGCAAAATTGGTGTGGCGTCCTTGTTCTGGATACACAGGTTGGAATCAAAAGGATCTGGATTTGGATCAAGCTATCTTAACTAGGGACCATGTGGTCTTAGAGAATTATTCACTATTTCCCTCTGAGTCCTAATTCTATGATCTGGGAAAAGATCCTCCACACATTTCCACCGAGTTGCTGATCCAGGCTGTCCTTGTTGAATGGCAACCCTGGGCCACGTTTCCTGTGAGGGTTGATTGGAGCTACTGGTACGAGGCAAGGCTTGTGGTTGGGGTTTAATACGAGAATCACCTAAGCTAAAAAAAAAGGTTAAATGCCATCCGCCAATCTTGTGGGGGTCTGGGGAATTCCATCCACCCTTCCATATTAGTTCATTTATTTTAGAGGAAACTTTCCGAGTTTAAGAATTCTCATGGATTCTTTTAGAGCCAATGCAAGGTTAGGGAGCCAAGGCAAATTAGGGAGCCGAGGAGATTTTCTGAGAATAGGAATATAATATCAGGTCCCATAAAACCCTAGCAGACCTTATGTAAAAGTTAAATGCCACAAGGCATAATATATCCATCACAGCTAGTTAAACATGTAACAAATTGCTTTAATGGTAGGTTAGAAATGCAAACAGTCAGAAACTGCTAGAAAAAAATATCAAGTGTCTGGTAACAAAATGAAAAGGCTAATCAACTGGGAATGGGTAAAATGTTCCACGAGAGAAACAGGCTGCTAATTAAGATGCAGAAAGTATATTTTTAACTCTCATTGTGATTTTCACACAAAATGATGCCATGATACCAGCATTGCCTTAGGGAGAACTGATGTCCGCTCACGTATCCTTCCAAGGCAATCTTTGGGGAGGCTACTGTGTTCAATCCATTTTCAGGAAGTTGCTTTTAGATCAGCACAGAAAACCTATGTTTTGAAAGGTCTTAATTTCAACTACTTCTTGACTTCCTCTGCACTTACTCCAGGTAATCATAAAAATCAGAACAAGCATGGCTCTTAGACCCCTTTGGGTCCTAAGCTTTTATTTGACAATAAAAAACAAACAAACAAACAAAAAAAAAAAACAAAACAAAAGGCTCTAGCAAGTTAAGTGACACACAGCCTGTCCAGAAGGAGAATCTAGAAAAGCTGTGAATATGTAAGACAATGTACTATTTTTCTTGAATATATATATTATAATGCAAGCACAGGGCTGGGTGTGGTGAACATCTTGCCATATAACACTATGAATAGATGTTGCTAACTTCATTTAAGAGAGGAAAGCTTGGGAAATTGAAGTGACTTTCCTTAATAATAAATAATTTATCTGTAGTTCAAACATAGATGCTTGACCTCCAAACTCATTTTTTTAATTCTACAAGTTACCCTCCTATTAACACTTATTAAAAAAAATAAATAAAAAAGAAAACAGAACAACAAAGTCCATGTCATGAGTACAATAGTCTTTAGGAAGTTCTCTATCGAAAACTTTCAGAAACAAATATAATGATGCTTGTTTTTCTCCTTATTCACTAATTCTGTTGATATAGACATGCAGCCTAAGATATAACAACTTTATAACTCACAAGAAGAAAAACACTGCTTAGACACATTTTTTTTTTCATTAAGGAGAAACAACTTGTACGTATTAAGAAAATTTAACCCTCACTTCAGCCACCTGATTGATGATGTCTGGAAATACAGTTTAACCTTACCAAGTTACTGGAAGCTTTCCTCTATTACCCAGGACACTAGAAAAAAAAAAAAGTGAAAAAAAAAAGTTGTGCTGTTCCATATTTATTCAGTCATGATTAATATAGTGTTGAATAATAATTTTTAATTTCCATTTCTTGAATATATTTATTAATTTACCTCCTGCCAATGCATGGCTCTGGTTGCCGCTCTTTAGAATTTATTCCTGTTCTTCCTAAGTATCATTTGCATAATGGAATGACGAGGTCCATTCACTAACAGTTGGTTGTGGGGTGTTGGACAGAGCGGCTGGGTTGTAATTAGTGGCATCTGGCCTCTGGTTTCATTAGCATGCAAATGGAACTATTAGAGGCCATGACAGCCTGGTGGTTTCACAACACTCACTATAATGCATATCTGCTTTTTAAGTATATTAGTGGGATCACTTTTTATAAAAGAATAAACTACGTATGTGTGAATGTATTTGACTATCTTTGCATTTTGGAATCCTAAGGAATTTTCCATTAAAAAAGCAGGAGCAAAAGCAAAAGCAGGACTATAATATAGCAGTCTCAACCTTTCCTTTCCATTTTCTATTACATTTAAAAACTGTAATCCAAGCTCTTGTTTCTGCCTGGCCTGCTTCCATTTCCCCAGTGAAATCCTGACTCATCTCCCTGTCTCTATTTTCCCTAAAGTACCCAGGTTCATTTTTATAAAATGTGGCTCATGTTTTTTTCTCATTCCAAGACCTTACTCAAGAAATAACAAGGTTCTCTATTTCCTGTCACACTGTGCCTAGACTCTTCCCCATGGAGGAATCTTTATGATTCTAATATTACTTGGGACCATTGATGATGATGATAGGCGGATTATAACTAGAGCTAAGCCTTGTTGGAGATGTATCGAGTCAAAAGATTGTTTTATCATCATTTCATATCCTCAGCAATTCAACAAATTAGAACTACTAAAATCTTTAGTCTCAGATTGAAAAGAAAAGACAAACAGAAGAAAAAGAAGGAAAAAAGAAGTAAGGCTCAGAAAGGTCCCATAACTTCTCTAAAGCCATTCAGTAGTGTGATAGCCAGGGTTGGAATTCAAGCCTCTCTGACAGCGCAATCCCATTTTCTCAGCCACTTGCTTCTACCACTTCCCACAATACATGGAAATTTGATCTGGAAGGCAATGCTGAGTTTTGAGAATTCCCCCAAACAATAGAATTTTATCAGTATAAAAACATCCGAAGACTCATGATTTGTAAAACGTGCCACAGTGACAATACTGAACTTTGTACTTATTTGTAACTGGGTATTTATTTGATTTTTGCATGTCAGAGTGATTTTACTCCTTGTCATCTCATGGATTGAGATCACTATTTTCCAAACAGTAAAGTGTACAATCTTTGTTTCATGGATTATTTATGGGTGTTATATGACAATGGTATTTTTTGGTCTATTGAGTTTGGAAAAACTTGGGTTCAACTACATTAGCAAGCTTTCCCTAGAGCAGAATTTCTAAAAGCCTTTTAATATGTTAATGTAAATATACCCATCTTCAAGGAAGGCTGAGAAAGTATCTTTTATTTTTTACCTTGACTGTGTGAAGTTCTATTTGCCAGCAAGGACAAAATTACAGGAGTTGTGGGTTAAGGACTGTTGGGTGAGCAATACCCTGTTTTTAGTATATCCATATGACCCTGGACAATAAATTAAAATTGAGTTTTATATTTCTCAATGGCCTTTGGGATGACTTCTTGAATCACACATGTTACTCACACTTCGAATCATGGAAGTTACTGAAATTCAGGAGAATGAAACCTATTTCCAATTGTCATTGTAAAATTTAAAGAAGATACTTTTTTTTCACATTTTCTCCAGTAAACATTTATTAATTGATGAGAAGAAGTATTTCTACAACACCTGAGACTCCGCTCAAATGCCATGTCCACTCAGAAATCTTCTCTAGACTTTCCAGCTCTTATTCCACCCCACAGATCTCAAGACTTGTGTGGGTCTCTCATAACAAGCACTTTGGGGTCTTCATCCCTGCATCTCCCCCCAGCTCCACAGGGCCCACCGTGGGGCCCCGAGATGAAGAATCCAGTCCAGGAGGTGGGCATGCAGAACAAAAAGAGTACACTCACCTAGTTTAAAAACACTCAAGATGCTTTGCCCTGAATTTTAAGCAGCGCATGTGACCTGGTCCATTCTGGTTTCAAGTTCAAAGGCATCAGGCCGGTCCTGTGGGTTAGCAGCTAACATATCTTTCAAGAGCTGCTTGATCCCCTCAGATACAGAAGTCCTGCATTTCTGGGGGATATGCAACTCCATCTTTGGGTTTTCTAGCAGCGCCTCACCAACAGGCACGATTCGGTCCCCTGTTTGATATAGGTCCCCAGGAGCTCCTTCTTGGTGTCAGAGTCAATAAAAGTGATTCTTTCTATCATTGCCCAGATGATAATGCCCAGAGCAAAGATGTCGGCCTTGGCTGTGTAGTGTCCCTCCCAGACTTCAGGGGCCATATAGAAGTCTGGGCCACAGGATCAGAAGATACTGCAGTATCCTTTTGCAGTATCAAAAGGTTGAGACTGTTTTATACCTCAGTAAAAACACTCAGGAAGGTTTGTTTAACTTCAATATGAATCAATTTCTAGAACTTTATGTGTTCTTTGTCTTATCTAATATAACTAATTTTTTAAATGCAATAGTTTGGTTGGCAAGGGAAACAAAAAAACACGACCATCATCCTTAATAATCATCAGTAATCCACAGTGAATTAATAACAGAGGCCTCTGTCTGTTGCTATCAATTACACACATTATTAATGGATTGACAAAAATCTGCAAAGGCATAGATTGTTAACAGGAATTGCCACCTCGGTTATTGCTAGTGTCAGACATTAATTTTGGAGAGCATAACCATGCCACATTAAAATGCATGCTATGGTGGTTTATGGCGTGGGCTAGAAGACCCTTTCTGGAAAGTGGGTTGGGATGTAGTTTCAGGGAAACATAAGCATGTGTCTGAGAGAGGAGGTGGAAAGGAGCCTTTTCCTGTAAGATGATTACTGACCCATGCCAGTATGTGTCCTATAAAGCAAAGAGTTGGAGTTGTCAATCTGAACCTTTCTGTTTGTCAAATAAAATCTAGAACAAGCTGAGTATTTTAGCTATTAGAAATAATTTATTTGTAAAAAAAAAAAAGAGAAATATTTCTTCATTTAATTTTCAGAGTAAAGTTTTGGGGAAATTTAAGATTTGGAAATTGAGTGAAGTAGTTTAAATTATTCATGTTAAGTTACATTTGGTGGGTAAAAGAGCTGCGAGTTGAACACACCCTTCAGAAGTGCAGATATTTTTCACTACACCATATTATCTCCCTAGAACTCCTAAGGTTTGGGAGGAATAGTTGTTGATAAGGGGTGACAGAAGGGATGATAATGGAAATTTCCATTATCATCAAAAGAAATAGGGATCCCTGGGTGGCGCAGAGGTTTAGCGCCTGCCTTTGGCCCAGGGCGCGATCCTGGAGACCCGGGATCGAATCCCACGTCGGGCTCCCGGTGCATGGAGCCTGCTTTTCCCTCTGCCTGCGTGTCTGCCTCTGTCTCTCATAAATAAATAAAATCTTTAAAAAAAAAAAAAAAAAAAAAAAAAAAAAAAAGAAATGGCTTAGCCCCAGCCTTCCTAGCGCCCCCTGGGTGCTTACTGCAAGGCTGACTTCAGTGCATGTATTAGGAGGCCAATTCCATTTCCCTTCCCAGGGTGGTCAATGGTACTGGCTCCATAGTCACATTATATTTTCTAATCTGCAGTTCTGGCTTGCTAACCGTGTTGTGATTGCAACCAGCACTGTCGACGAGCTGGCCTGTGGTGACTCTACCCTTACCAGCTGTGGCTGGATTCTTGCTTTGTTCTCAAATTCTACTGCTATCGGGATCTGTTTGGAGCTGGATGTTGCCCTGAATTTCATACTAGGTTGAATTCATAGATGTAACAAGGTGAGAACATATCTCTCTCTTATGAAGATTTGGGAACACCTCCAAAATCATAAATACTCCTTCATAAATATCTCAAAAGACATAATTTTTCATCCCTAGTGAGTAACAAAATAACATAAAGCATCAGTGGTTGTGAAATATTTATTTTACACTGAAAAGATGAAAAGGCACCTCAAATCCTTATTCTGTATATAACTGGGCAGGGCTGGGAGTACACCAGATTCCTGAGCTTCTCAGGTATCATTCTGAATTCACGTCTCTGACCTATTTCAACTAACTCCTTGACTATGATTCTTGGATCTTTGCATACTTTTGTCACAATTGGTCGTTTTTTTTTTTTGTTTTTTTTTTTTTTTTACAAAGTCTCTATGTGGAGCACTATTATCTGGTTTTTATGACTGTAAAATTCCTATGCATGGCACTGACACATTGTATTGTCTCAGGCATGGTGCTATGTATGCATTACCCCTTCAATTTTTTTTTTTAACTCATCTATTAGTCTGTCAGGCCTGCCATGATAAACATCAGAGACTGGGTTGCTTAAGCTGCAGAAATTTACTGTCTCATAGTTCTGGAAGCTGGAAGCCCAAGACTGAAGTGTTGGCAGGTTTGGTTTCTCCCAAGGATTCTCTTCTTGGCTTTTCAGATGGCGATCTTTTTGCTGTATCTTTGAATGGTCTTTTCTCTATGCACGTCTATGCCTGGCATCCATGCCTCTTCGGACAAGCCCATCATTTACATTGGATTAGTATCTTACCCATATGCTCTCATGTAATCTTAATTACCCCTTTAAAGACATAATTTTCCAAACTGTCACATTGGAGGTTAAAACTTCACCATATAAAATCAGAGGTGTAGGCAGGGCCTACAATTTAGTCTAAAACATCACCCAAAAATAAGGATAGAGTTTATCATAGTTTATCCTCATCTTAGAGATGAGGAAACTGAGGTTTGGACAGACTCTCTAGCCAAATTAGAAGCTAGATCCTTAGCTGTACTATGTTGAACTGGAAAACCATGTACAAAGACTGTGTGAGAATCTGTGCATCAGGATCAGCTACAGGGGCATAACACCTTCGTCATCAGAACAATGGGTTAAGGGCCAAGTCGAATTTGTCAAGGCAGTGATAGAGGTACAGTAGTTGGAGTAAGGGTGAGCAACTACAAGGGCTAAAATCCCACCTATATGGAACTATAGTCATGACTTTTTTAGGACAGACATTTACTAAGCACGTATTGCGTATCGGGCAATGAGCTAAGTGCATGGGTGTACATGCACGCACACACACACACAACAGAAAGTAATAGAAAACTCCTATTATTATTCTCATTTCCCTGATGAGGTTCACAGACATTTAGCAGCTTGCCAAAGAACATAGTCAGAGGACCTGTGTTGACCCACTATTTAGCTTTTAGTTCACAAATCTTGACTCATTAAACAAAGCTACATCTTGAGCTTGAAGCTTCCACACACCATTCCCAATTGCCTCTGTTTCAGGAAACTCGCCATGTGAGGAAGCCTGTCACGGGCCCCTCTCTGAGCCTGAGATGAGCTTCTTAAATGAAGCAGACAATGGAGCTAACATAAGTTTTTTCTGTAACATATCTCTCTTTGCACACATAGTTTCATGGGTAAAGTTATCATCCACTCATCAGAAACACAATAATTTGCATTATTTGGAGAAAAGGCATTTGGAGCCTTTTCTACCAAGTACTATTCCAGCATCCCATCAGAGACATAACAGTGATCATTTCTTATATACTTTAGTATTCTGAGGTATTTTACTGGTCCAGTGTTACCAATCTCTACATTTATGTATATATATATGTATTCCACAACTTTTAAGACCAACTTCATTTGGTTTTGTCCATCCCACTGGATATAAAAAGATACACTAGGATGGAAATTATAGTGATAACCAAAAAACCCATATATTTATTAAGCGCTAGAAACTAAGATAGCCATTGTAATTGTGTGTGTGTGATTACAGTTAATCCTGAGAATTCTATGAATAGATACGATTATTACTCTTATTTTACAGAAGAAACTGTGCTTTACAATGATTAATCACTCACATTTTCCATAAGCAAGTGGTATGACAGTATTATGATTAAAGTTCTATGGCTCTATAGACTGAGATAGATGATAGATAGATAGATAGATAGATAGATGATAGATAGATAGAATTCTGCATACATTATTTCCCTCTGGAAAATGTCTTATGAAACTGAAGTATTTCTCAATGATTTCCTTAAAAAATAGCACCTTATTATGTGCTTCAATATAATTTTTATCATTCTGAAATTTTTAGACTTTACTACAATAAAGGTAGAGGAAATATTTCTATTTCACAAGAGTGTAAACACTCATCTCTACGGCTTTTATAACCTATATCCTTATAGGTTATATATATATATCCTTCGATTTAGAAGGTATTCACTATTACTAAATATCAGTAAGAATCAGTAAATATTGACAAAGTACGCATCTATAATATAAAACTAATAATTACAAGATGTGTTTAATAAGTGTACTGTTAATATAGTGGCTTACTATGTACTAACTTCAGTGCTAAACACTTTATATGACTTAACTCATTTAATTTTTATACCAATTCAATAAGTAAAAACAATAAGCATTCTCATTTTATAGATGAGGAAATTAAAGTACAGAGAAATTAAGGAATTTATCCCAGTGGTCTGGTTAGAGGTTAGAATTGGCCCTAGATCCAAACATCAGCACTCATGTTGTTAAGCACTGAACTATATACCAACCCTCAGTGGTGGGGGTATTGAAGTTATAAGATAATGATCAGAATGTTATTTTTTTAATTTATTTTTAACTCTTGTGAAATTATTTACAATGATGGTTCTGATTAGTGGTATCCCTGATTAGTTATGATTCTTAAGCTCTTACTACTATTGACTTTGGCCATAAACTGAATTTGGGCTAGTTTTCTTTCTTTGTCTAATATGATGCCATGGCAGCAATAGGATTTCTGAGGACTTGAGTACTTTACTCTTTTTCTGGAAATGTTGTTAGTGTTGTGATAATGACCCAAGGATATTCTAATGGATAATGAGATGATGTAGAGAAGGTCCCAAGTATAGAAGCTAAGGCCATCTTAGATCAGACCTTCTCTTAAGCTGATGATGATGCAGATCATATTAGCAACCCACATCTGACCATTAACACGAGTGTGCCCTGCTGGGGAAAGAAGAACCATTCTGCTGATTTTTAGCTTGGGAGCAATAAGTGTGGCATGTTTCAAAAGCTTTTCAGTGATTGTAGTTTAGGTAATTGGGTTGAATAAGATTAATAGATGATTCACAAAATTTTAAGATAGTTTCCTTAATAGAAAAGAACGTAGATGGATGAAAGGATATTGAGACAATTGCAACATTCGGAAGTCCTCTGGGATTCCAAATTTGTATGAAGAGAAAGAAAATTTTCCAATTGTTACTACAGATTATTTCTTAGGCAGATTCCAAAGAGAGTGATGAAAAAGGAAGGATATCTCAGAGGACAGAGCCAAGGACAAAAAGAGTGGGTCTAAGAGCCATGGTGAACAATATACAAGAGATCTAGTCCTATGGCGATGAGCCTAGGGAAAATGCTCCGCTCTTATTGTGTGTGTTTTGGGGTGAGGGTTGATGGGCACATTTGACCAGTGTGTTTTCAGAATTGGTATGGATTAATGATGCTATGTGTCTCCCATTCCCTCTTCTCATTTGTAGGATACTATGCATTATGGTTATCCTGCCTGTGTGTTACTATCATGCACTGGGTGTGTATGAGGCAGATAAGTTGCCTTTTTAATTTATAGATTCCTGGATCAAAAGAACTCGCCTCCAAGGAGCTGCATCGAGACCTGATATCATAAAGTTTTGTAATGCACCCTGTTATTGGAATTATATGAGACATCTATGAAGGGGAAAATGGATTTTGTATATCAAAGAAATATGAATACTTTGGGCCAAAGATCAGATCATTACGAACTGATTGCACTGATGGGCCAAAAAACAATTTTCGTATTTCAATATCCTGTTCCCTGAAAAATTCTAGTTTTCACTCACTCGGACTCTTGGCTGGCCTTGTGTTATTACTTTTGAGCCTAAACCTGGAGAGATTTGCAATACTCTGCTTGCTTTCTTTTAGGATTGGGCTGACTTGCTTTTGGTGTATTGCCTCCATAATAAAAATAAAGCCAACTCAGTCAGCGGGAAGCTGAAGGACTTGAAAGAGAACTGAGGGACTCCGGTTACCAGAGGGTCATCTGTTAAGCGGGCTTGAGTCATCAATCCAGACCTGATCACCAATGTATGAGGTTAATTTAGCCAAGACTTGAAGACCGCATAGTTGAACATCCTAAAGAGCTGATGCACAGAATTTTAAGCTTGACAAATTATTATTATTTTAAGTACTCCATATTTTGAGGTAGTTTATTCCATGGCAATAGCAACTGATTCAGCCCTATGGCTTTTTATCATATGGCTTCAGTTTTTTTCATCTGTATTTTGTGGGTAAAATCACTTTAGGCTATAATCATGTTAATAAATTAACATTTAAAACATATAGAACATAGTAGGATCCCAATAAATATGTTTTCCCCGACAAATATTTTAAGTGAATTTAAAAATAGTATTCAACAAACATTTTTTCAAAAATTGCATTGTAAATGTTATGTAGTGAGGGTAATTGTGAAGTTTTTCTCCACTCCCCTACATTGGAAAACAAGAAAATGCCTTAGGGTTCTTTCAAAATATATTATTCTGCCTCTGTAATGGGTACCTGTGGGACTGATTGAAGAACAATGCCATATTAGGAGTCATAGCGGTTTGAGGAAAGACGGGAAACATTTTCTATTGAGATAAAGATAAAAGAGTCTTTTCTTAGAGAAAGGTAGTAGCTAAGTGCTTTGTAAAAATAACAAAGCAGAATCATTAGTCTAAAAAAATAGCACTGCCAGAAATTATATATTATACCTTTTAAAGGAAAGTAAGAAGTCAAAGTCATTGTACCAACCTCATGATGCACTTTTTTTTTCTAGATAGGTTTACACTAATAATGCTGTAATTTGTGCCAGCTTACTCTTTTTTAGAGAATCTCATTCTTTTTTTTTTTATTTTTGTATTGAGGTAATGTAATATGTCAAGGACTATAGACTAAGCCTTAACTTGGTCTTATTTTGGACGAAAGGCATTAATCCTACACTAGATACAGGTGGCATGAGATATAATATGAGGAAAGGAAAAGGGCTTACATTTTTACCCACGGTGAAAAATAGAATACAGAGGAACCAGGAGTTATTGGGAATCCTACACAATTCTGTATTGTTGCTGAATAGTATAAAGGAGGGCTGAGGTGGTGGAGCTTTGGCGGAGATCCAGGATGAGGAATTAAGACAATTGTAGTAACGAATTGGGATATAATGTCTCAGATATTACTCCTATTATAAAAGTAATTTAACTACATTATTCTCAGTTTTCTCATTTGTACCATGGTGAGAGGCAAAGTAAATGATTTCTAAGGTCACTAAAATTCAAAATCTCAAATATAACTCCCCTTTCTTCTATACAAACCCTCTCATGTATATTCTCCTATTTCACAGGTTAATATAGGAGAGTCCAGGTCAAGGATACAGCGAGGGATTTTATGGAAAATAGTGTCCACAGGTTCAAGAGAGTCTGGAGACATAGAGTAACATGAACTTCTAACCTTGCTTATATGCTTTGAATCAATTGTTTTTTCTTTTATTCCTCCAATCTTTGGCCAAGCACAGATTATAACATATAGCAGTAAGTTTACAAGCATTTCTTAAGGGAATAGTGAATAAACCCAATGTCTTTTGAAAGATCCATTAGCAATAAACTCCTAGAGTGTGACTTGTATGCGGGAGAATAAAATAATATGGTATGGGTACAGGGAGAAGAATCTGAAGGACCTGCTATGAGGTGTTAGGAAAACTTCACAGAAACAGGCCATGTGAGGAGGCTATTAAAAGGTAAATAAAAGTATGAAGTCCAGAGGAAAAAAAGAAAAACCTCAAGAGGAAGGGAACTCTGGTAGTTGATTTACAATACGGGGTCTTATTGTTTGAGATCTCTAGGCTCGTGGCTAATTCAGAGATGTGGTCAATAAAATGTTTGTTAAACTCAACTGGATTGAAAGACCTTCCTCTCACTCCCTGAATTTAAAGGAGGCCAGATTATCAGGAATGTATGAAAGTTGGAATCTCCATTCTGACAATGTTCTACAAACTGCATGATTTTGCCTCACCTTTATTCCTCTTCAGGTTGAGATATTAAAGGTGTGATCAGAATGCTGTAAAGGATATTTCATGAATATTGTGTATACTAGTTGGCCTGTTTGGAGAAATGTCTGTATGTTCTGCAGTGCATGTATGGGTATTTATGGGTGCATGTTTGAATATTATGAAGCCAATTTCTGATTTTTTTTTTTGCTGATTTAATGGCCATGTCTCCAAGATCCCTATCCCCAAACCAAGCAGACATTACAGTTCCTTACAGCATGGAGACCGTAGTGGTGTGACACCAGTCTTTGGGATATTACAAATGTGAGTTCAAATTCCCCCTGAGTCTAAGTGAGTCTCAGCAGAATAAATGATGGTAGCTGCAGATTACATATGCAAATTGAATTTTAAAACTAACTCTTAGATGAGAACGGTTCTGTGGCTCAGTAGGTAAGCTTGGCATGATCAGTTAGCAAAGCCTGGGATGCCTTGGGGGCTCAGTAGTTGAGCCTCTGCCTTCGGCTCAGGTCGTGATCCTGGGATCAAGTCCCACGTCAGGCTCCCTGCATGGAGCCTGCTTCTCCCCCTGCCTGTGTCTCTGCCTGCCTCTCTCTCTCTCTCATGGATGAATAAATAAAATCTTTTTTTTATTTTAAAAAAAAGTTATCAAAACCTATCATAAACCAATAGATACCATGTATCTTTTTTCTTCCTTTTTTCTCCTAATTGATACTTCATCCCATTTGACCTGACAGTTCCCTCAGTACTGAAGAAAAACAGATATAAAGAAGCCCATGTCAATGGAATAGCATGCCCCTCAAAAAGTTTAAATATATACAACTCCTAAATTTCAGATTCATCAGGAATTTCTTGGGAGACTTTAATATAATCCCCTTAGATGTTTGCTCAAAGAACAGAAACAGTCCATTAGGGCTACTCCAACTGTTCCAGAATCAGGAGTTTCTTAAAACCCAACAGCTCTTCCCATTTCCTCCGTCCTGACAAAACTAAAAATTACCATCCTTGTTGCTGTTCTGATCCCCGAGGCAAATGAAATACCCTTTTGCCCTGCCCACACTTTCCCTATAAAAGCTAGCAAACGATATGGAATTTTAATGCTACTGTCTCATAGAAAGTTTAATGACAGTGATTACAATAGCTTGGAGTCTTATTTAGAACTAGCTATATGGCTCTGACCATTGGAAACCATAATAATATTTGTTTCATCTATTCCACCGGGCTGTCGTAAGGTTTATGGAGATAATGGATATAAAATTGTTTGGTATAATGCAATTTAGATACAAGGAGTTGTTATGCATATATGTATTAATTCTGTATTTATACCTCCTTTCCAAAAATGATTTTATGTAGCTAATACATATTCATTAAAAAAGAAAGCATTCTATTTAAATCAAAACATAAAAGGGCAAACTTTAAAAATATTTTATTTTGCTTTCTAGCCTTCTAGTCCTCTATGTGTTGAGAAAATAGCCATAAGAAGACTTGACCTAACCTCTAAGAATTTTGTTTATATTTAGAGCATTTTTTTTGAATTGAATGTCCAGGAACAGGTACATATTATAATTTAATAAATATATTTCCTCACTAATTATTTACTTTAGCATTTGTTCCTGGTGGATCTAGAGAGGAAGATACATGAGAATTATTCCCCAGCAATAAGATATCATTAAAGGATAATTAACAGCTTTTTAGGAAAAATTTCATGCTTTTGGTAGTGGGATCCAAGGGTCTCCCACCACTTCTACTTGTCAGTACAAATCTCTCAGGATTATCAGACCAAATCAAACCGTTTTCCATGGGCCCGAATTCCCTACCACAATCCCAAGTCTATTGTAAGACATGGTACATTTCTTCCGCCCCGAATGTCTTTTCTGATTCTCCGAATAAGGAAGGTGTTAGGAGTCAGCCTCTAACCTCCTCTTTCAAAGGTCATCATCACTTTAGAAGGATTTGTTAGGGAAACAGAAGAGGGTAGATATTAAGCTATGGCATAAACTGTATGAATGTAAGCAGTTTTACCTCCGTTTCCCGGCCCTTGATGGGGATGAATGACCATTCAACCTACGATGAGGGCATGTCTGCAAAGACAAGGGGAATTTGCTCCTGTTCCTCTGAGGTGATGCTAATGCCAATGGATTTCTGAGGAAGAAATTCCCCGTCTGCTCAACAAAGTGACAACAGCTGCTAGCACCCGAGCTGTCACCTGCCAGCATGAGCCGGACAGCTTTCCATCACTTGCAACCCACCATCCGATGATCAGCTGCGATTGCTGCGGCTTCATTAAACCCACTGTCAACAAAATCTTGAACACATCTTTTGAATTTAGGACTTTTTCTGAGCCAGGCACTCTAATTACAGAAGTGGTCATTTGCACTTGAGCACCAACAGCTCTGCATTGCTGGGGTGGGGGGGGACACTTAATTCCGTGTTGCACCGTTGAGGGGAGCCAGCAGGCCTCCTCTTTTGTCACGCTTTGCCTTCAAAAGATATTTTTCCCCCGAAAACACTAGAGTGAAAAGAGTGAGGGATGTGTGAAACTCCTGGTCCTTAAATCTAACACCCCTGTTCCTCTTCCCCACCCTGCTATCCTCATGAATTTTCAAAGATCCTCTGGGTCTTTTTCATGGGAAGATACGAACAAAGGGAGTCCTGCCATGATTAGATTATCTCTACTTGTAACACCTAAAAGGTCATTTAGTCTTTTATCTCTGAAACAACTAACCTTCTTTGGAAATAAATGAAATATGTCCCTTTGCTACTGACTTGTTTCAAAAATAGGAAAAGGTGGAACAATAGGTACACTATGCAGTGTGTTTCTGAAACAGAACTTGTATAAATTGGTAATTCAGAAAATTGGTGGGTTGCAGACAAGACACAAGAATCCTCCGTTGAGCTGTCGGCAACAACAGAAGTGCCATTTGAGTATACTCTTTAATCAAACTTTTAACAATCTATACCGGGTCTGTGCAGAATTGAGTACTTGTGGGCCGAGTCATATAGTCCAATGTCTCCTATTTCCACAAGATCTAAGATGCTACTTTTTCATGCTCATTTTTCACAGGTGGAGTTCAAGCAGAGAGAGAGGTTAAGCTGTACAGCCAAGGTCACACTGGAAGTGAATAGTAGAAATATGTTTTCATCCCTTTCTTTGGACTCAGTGCTCCTGTTGCTTACAAATAATGATATGACTGTTACCATTTTTCACCAAGCCATCCCTACACCCTTACCTGGTAACAACGACACCATTTTTGGCTAGTCGGAGAAGTCCCTTACCCCCAGGAAAGGCAAGACTCTTTCCTTGCACTAGGAATTAAATCTTAATCAATACGAATGAGATAATCTCAGTCCCTAATTGTTGATGGTTACTCTAGGGATAAGCAAATAAAGGGAATTATATGTAAATCAGTTGGAGGACTCCCTTCCCTGAAGTAAAATATAGAGTCCTTATATCTACCGTATGGTGGTATGATGGTGCTTAAACCTGTAATAACGATCAATGCCTATGAGGTAACCAACAGAGGCATGAAAACGGCCTGGGGTCCGTAGATACAATTATGAGCTAACATAACAAACCTGGAACCACCTACCTACAGACTTCTTGTTAACTGAATTAAGTCTTTATAACTAAAGCCACTACATTCTCTTTTGTGCAACTGAAAGCACTACTAACAGGTAGATGAGGTCAGAGTATACGTCAGAAGTAGCGGAGCCTGCGTGCTCACGTAGGAAGTGGGGGTAATTAAGATGTGAATAAAAAGAGAGGGTCACTTAAGTCCCTGTAATGAAGGGCAAATAGAGTGGATGTCCTTCTGAGTCCAATTAGGAACACGTTTGAACAGAAGCAATAGGTTCAGCGCTGGTTCAGGCCAGTTGGAGGTCCATGAGTCCATGAGATGATCGGACTGGGGAAGCAGTCGTATGTAGCTCAGATCATAATGATGTTAGAGCTGAACTTGTTCCAGAAATTTGGTATGAACCAAACTAGTGGAAACAATACCACATTCTAGCTTCTAGCCCCAGAAAGCTTAGATATGGGACAGAACTGGCAAACTAACCCATTGTATAAATCTGGCCTATTGCCGTTTTTTTTTTTTTAATAAAGATCTATTAAAACACAGACATGCCCACTTGTTTGTATATAACATATGTCAATGGCAGAGTTGAGCAGTTGAGACAGAGTCCTATGATCCACAAAAACCAAAGTAACGTGCTTCTGGATCTTTACAGGAAAAGTTTCCCGATCCCTAGGGTCTCGAGTATCCTACGAGGATTTCAGAGTTTGAGGACACAGAGAGTCCTTACATATACAGAATATATGGAGAGGTGGGAGAAAAGGACCAGGAAATACTGGATACCCCTTGCAGGCGTTTGAGTGGGGAAAATAAATAGCTGCTACCCCTCAACATCACAAAACTGCTTGTGGGGACTAACACACCAGGAAATGCTGTGTTCGCGTGACTGAATAAAAGAACAGACAAATTCATAGCTCTGCTAGTATATTCTACAGAGGGAACTTTTGATATGTTTACCATCTGACTACCCATTGGTCTTTGGTATTTAGGCAGGCAGACTAAATAAACTAATGCACACGCAGAATTGCCCAAGATGAAAATGTGTAGTGCATAGACAGGTACGGGCTTCGGGTCTGGAAGTGGAGGAAAGGGAGAGAGTGCTGACATGCAATGCTTTAGCTTTCTATTTCATCTCGTAGATTGCTTTCGGCCCCGAGCCTGACTGATGTTTTACCATTAGCCACCAATATGATTGCACACACTTTGGATCGAAAATTGCATTTCCAAAACTAAGCATCATCAAAAATTCAACAAAGGAAGAGATGGCTCATGACAATCCAAGTGCCTCTACACAGGCAGAAAAATAAACATTTCATTTTTATAAAACTTGCTTTGAAAGCTGAAATTCACATAATGAATTCATAAAGAGACTTTGCTATGATAGGAATAATTTGGCCCTAAAATATGAGCTGCTTTTATTCAGGTAATAATTGCCTGGCAGTATTGAAGGATATGCCCCCCTTCTTTCTGCCAGTGCTTATAATCTTGCCAAGAAGTAGACAACCTAACACAGGATGCTCAGGGCTGAAATTCCTCCCTAAGATGTCTCAGCCAGGGGACATCTTGGCCAATGCCAGAACGGTGTCTCTTCAAGAACAAGTGCGGGCAGGAGTAGAATCTTCACCTGTACTACTTGCACCATCATTTAAACCCAATAATTCAAACAATGACTTAAAAAGAAAGCAGGATCCCAATAAGAGCTTAATTTTTAGGGTAAAACCTAAATTCAGGGCAATCTTTATGGAAAAGTTCTTGTGGGTATCCCTTCTGTTTGGACTTCCTGATTTTTGCTTCTATTGTGGTCTGGATTATGCTGCCCTTATCTCCTTAAGAGAGTCTATCTTCATTGACCTCTCCGAGTCCCAGTGAACCCTGCACTCTTGTACTTAATGCCCTCTCCCTGGTCCAAATCAGTATTTATACTGTTGGTTAATGTTTTTTCTCTCCTAAGATGAGGGGACGATTCCTTTTCATCTATCCCCAGTGTCCATTGCCATGCCTGGAATTGTCGGTTGAAGAACAATTTAATAACGAATACCAAAGGAATATTATGATAAGCTATTTTCCTCAATTCAAGGCCAATCTTTGTCTGAGATGAAGGCTCATTCCTGACCTTCAAAGCAAAGTGACAGTAAATATAGTCATGGGGCTTTGTGGAGAACCATGACCTGGACTAGCATGGGTCCTAGTTTGAGATCTCTCATTAACTAGCCATGTGATTTTGTACAAAAACATGGAACTTATCTGTTTCTTTATCATTCACAGTTTAAACAAAAAGAAAAGAATAATGAATGAAACTGTATAATGTCTATGATGCGTTCTTATATTTGATCTTCCATAAAACTGTAAATGTTTATTTGTGACAAAAGTAAATTTTCTTCTCCTTCCTCTAGAAATCACTTTTTTTTCAAATAGGCCGCCATGTTTACTCTGATGTAATGCAGACCTATGACCTGAATGATATATATTATCCAGTTTATTCAGAAGAGAAAGGTTGAATAGAATGTTGTTATCATTGCAAACTTATGTTTCTACATTGAAAGTGCAGAGCCCAAAGATGTGACTATTAAAAATATGTATGTGTGTGTAAATACATGCATAAATATGCATATATACACATGTTATATATATATATATACACACTATATATGATACTTCATAAAAATCTAAATGCTAATTACTATGCAAAATAGGTGTTATTTGAATTGTGTTTTATTAAATCTGTAAATTAGATGTAGACTCATTTTCTTTTTAGAGGAACAGATGAAAAACATAGATCTGATACTCTCCCGCCATTAACACAATTGAATGGCCTTAATTTCTCAATAGGATCATTCAATATTCATTTTTTAATTTCTGCATTTACACATAATATCTCTCTGGAGGCCTCTAACAGATTCTACTGCTGCAGTTTTAATGAGAACTATCAAAGGTTACTATGAGATGATGATCTATACTTAATTCATAGATTTCCCCAGACATTTATGTAATTCAGTGCTGTTTAGATTCTTTTTTAGTTTTATTGTCTTGAATCATTTATCCCAATTTTAACTGCATCTTTAATCATTATTAGCATAACCCTTTCATTCTTAAAGTTAGTATTTTGAGAATTAATATGGAAAAATTACAGCCTCTTTAGGGAATATAATAACTTTGCTTGTGAGAAAACACCGAAAAATCATCTATGTCCATGTGATGTTTCAAGATGTTTTATCAAGTATTTTTATTTAATCAAGGAAAATTACTTATTCCTCTAAAATTCTATAAATTATGATATATTATGTTTACATAAATGCATTGATCAGAATAAAACATATTAAAGGCCCAGTTAGAGGTAACTGGTACACACTTACTGATTGTGCAGAGTGTGTGGGGGTCAAAAAAACATTGACATGAGAGGTAAAACCAGAACGAAAACCTGAACCAAAATCTGAATTATAATTTTTTAGATGAGTTTTGTGATCATGATGAACTGGTTTTGCCTTATTAGAAAAGAAAAGAAAAATTTTGCCACCTGTAATAGTATTATAAACTCACATTCAATGAAGTTCAAGTCAAATAGTGGTCACAGACTCAAGGAATTTTTATTGCTATTGTCGCTGTTATTATGGTAGGCATTTAAGTGAATCATACCACATATATTCAAATGAAATAAAGTTTAGAGTAATTTACTGTTATTATAATCTTATTTAGGATAAGGTTTTAAATTTAGTGAAACTGTAGACTTCAGTATTACTGGTCTGTCCGAGAGGAAACTTCTTAGACCAAATCCTAGCATCCTTATTAAATTCCCCCTTATTCTTCAGGTTGTCACTCTCTGAGCTTCAGAATAAACCCTGAAATGGAACAAGGCCATGTGCAATTATTGTCCCTTGGACAGATATGGAAACTGAGCCTCAGACAAATTTAGAAAAGCATCACTGGCCATTCTCATTTATGTAGGATGAGCATGAAGATGTGATTTATGTGGAGAAGAATGGAGAAAATAAAGTGAAGGTATGTGTGGGAGAAGAACAGGGTCTTTTTGTCTCCTAAGATCAATTATTCAAGCTCTCATTTTCTTTACCTGTACATTTTGTGAACCTCATCTTTCGTGCTATCTTCTTTCCATGATTCACGTCTACCTAAATTCTCCAGTCTTCTGTTTAGATTGACTTCTTGTGACACAGCCTGTGTCGACTGGGAAGTCTTAAGTATAAGAAGCTTCTGTATTTTTCCTCCCTCACAGTTCTTTCCTAGATCTTTGTTCTATTTACATTTTTTATTTTTTTTCTTTAAAATTCACTTCTTCTTGGAGCACCTGGGTGGCTGGGTGGCTCGAACTCTTTTTTTTTTTTTAATTAATTTTTATTGGTGTTCAATTTACCAACATAGAGAAACACCCAGTGCTCATCCCGTCAGGTGTCCGCCTCAGTGCCCGTCACCCAGAACTCTTGATTTTTGGCTCAGGTCATGATTTCAGGGTGCTGAGATCGAGTTGGGCTCTGTGCTGAGTGTGGAGCATGCTTAAGATTCCCTCTCCTTCTCCCTCTGCCCCTGCCCACTCATGCTGTCTCTCTCTGCCTCTCTAAATTAAATAATAATAATAATAATAATAATAATTTCTTCTTTATCAGTGTCTTTAAAAAAAAAGTGAAAAAAATTTTCAGGTCTAGTTATCTTATTTTTCTTAGCTAGCTTATTTAGCTAGCTTGCCTTAGAGAAATCATTCTCCTTTTTCATCCAAAATATGATAGGCTTCCAAAAGATCATCTCCAGATTGTCCTTTGACCCAGATAATCTGAAATTTTTATAAATTAAATCCCAAGTATACAACTCTTAAAATTTACAAAGCCATTTTGATGTTCCGAACACATAGAAAACTAAATATGATCTTTAAGTTTGTCTCATCAGCTCTACCTTGTGTAAAACAACTCCCTTCCAGGAAGCTTACTAGCAACTGCTTTCTACTTAATACCTAGATGACTTTGAGCATTCTAAATGCACTTTTACTTGCTGAACTGACTTGGAAGATGAATCCATGAAACAGTCAGAGGATATTTAAAGCAGGACTATCAACCACCAGTCTCCTAAATTCAATGTGCTTTTGTCAAGATGTCTTCACTTCTGGCCTGGACATAGTCAATAGCACAATTTTAGAGAGAAAATAGAACTCTCGTTCATACCTCTTACAATGAAGCTATATTACACCAGGACCATGGTACTGACAACCTAAATCTCCTATCAGTAAAGAGGCTATAGAACTGCCACCCCACTGAAGTCTCCCTACATATTCCCTGCAATCGTCCCTGCATTGTTCTAAATCTCTGTTAGCTCAGTCACCACAAGTTTCGCAGCCTCCTTCCACATCTGTACATCCCCTATTTTGTTTTGCTCTACCCTGTTTTTCTATACCCCAAATCTTTGCCAGTCATTCTAGATGTCACAGCATATTATCAGCAATGCTCCCTATGTTTGCAACATCGTCTACGCAAGTTTTCTCTGTGTCCTTGGTTAACTCAAATTTGGGTATCTCTGCCCACTTATAATTTCTCAAATGAAAACTCTTTGTATCCTGTACCACAAGGTTTGCAGGCATGACATCTATGCTTCTGCTTTCTCATGGAAGTTTCCAGAACTTTTCTCTTCCTGCTTACATAAACAAAACTTGGTTTCTTTGAATCACTAGCTATTTTACATATAATTTTTTTATTGCTGACTTCCAGTGACTCTCTAGTTACTCCTCTTATTCACTAAAAATCTGAACCATGGGGTCACTGTTTTTCTACTGTAATGAAAAAAATGAATAGGAGTGTTCTAGACTAACATAACAGGTGTGTGCACTTCAGGCAGATGGTGAAAGGAAATCAGAGGCATTGTGGAGGACAGAATAGGACAAGCTAGACAAACCGTTAGCAAATTAGTATGACTGAAGTTCATGCGGGTACTTCAAAGTGAATGATGGGAGACAGGGCTGAGGTCACAGACAAAAGACCATGCAATGGAAGTTTCCTATTCCCTGTTTAGGATTTTTGACTTCACTGGCTAGGCATAGAGCAAACCATGAGAGAAATGACATATCAGAAGAAGAGCTCTTATATTTCTACCTCACTGTTTGCAAATCAGTTATGACTTTGATTTTCTCCTAGATGCACAGATATGTTTGAAATGACCCGCAAATTCTGATGCTGTATCATTCTAATGCCACCTACCTTTCAGACTTCAAGTTCTCATTTTTATTTGGGAGTAGGGTCTTAGCAGAATTCTTTATTTTTTTTTTAAAAAAAGTACTCATGTTCACTTTTAGCTTTGAAATCCTGAAATATCCATGGATATCATGCTTGGGGATAACATGTTTTGGTGACAGTGACTCCTGGAATGTAGATGATTGGAACACTGAGGGTAAGCATTTAGTCTGGGACCACGATAATTTACACCAAATCTTAAGATACCTTTTTATCTTCTTGACTTATTCCATCAATAAAATCACTAGTGCCCGATAGATTTTTTAAAATTATATTCGAAATACTTGACTCCATTTGTTATAATTTAAGGTTATACTTTATCCTGTCTCATGCTAGATGTCTGATTAGTAGTTAATATGGCATAACCAGGCACGAAACTACTCGGTGGCTGACTACGGTAACTATTTATTAACTCACATTCTGCAGATCAACTAGCCAGTTCTTTGGCTTGAGGCAGTATGAATTATTACCAATAAGTCTCAACGCACCACACATGTGAATGGTTATCTTGGGATAAGTCTAACTGGCTTTTCTGACATTGGCTAAACACTCTCCATCCAAAAATGACAACTGGGCTCTGACTTAATCTCTCATCCTCCAGAAAGTTTGGTCAAGGGCTTGTTCTCATGGCACAGCGGCGATAAAAGAGAACTGGGACAAGTTTGTAAGATCTCATGAAGTCAACTAGCATGATACTGTATCTGCCACACGATTTTGAACTAATCAAGACATAAGAATCCCAGATTCAAATGGTGGGAAAAATAGATATTCATTCTTGATGGGAGAAACAGCAAGCTCACATTATAAAGGGACTTGACTATAGAAAGTAAGATAAGTGTAGCTATTTTTTGCAAACAATCTATCACAGAGGTTATTTTTTCTTAAAGAAACACAGATATAGCTTTACATCTATTATAGGTATCTAGTATAACAAATTGGATTTATAGTCTTTTTTAATATATCACTTTTCCTCAACTGATGACAATAGCAATAATGTTTTTGCAGACTCTGAGCACCTCATAAAGAATAAAGTTATACTGACTCTTTATTTCTTGCTCCCTGCAGGCAATGAGATAGACCCTGTTTTCTTCTCATAATTATAATGCAATTTACTGAGATTGTTTTCTATCCCAAACCTTCCCACTCTTTAAACATGGTCAGATGCCAATTAATTATCTTAATCTTCTCTTTCCCTTTACATCAAACTGAGTTCTAAATTGACATCCTTTCTAGCTGGATGGTTGGAGCTATTCCCTCAGAAAATAAGGCTCGGGTTAATCTAAGTCACTTGAATGCTCTTTTCTCCAATAATCCAGATGGCTTTATTCTGTATTCCTTTGGTAAAATGGAGATTTTCTTACTGGCTATGAAGGGACAGTGATATTAAGATCAATTCATTCTGAGTTTTATCGGTTTTATGTGATAATTACTCTTCTATCTATTAGTGTTCCTAGCCAACCAGATCTGTCTCCCTGAAGTTATAAAGTCAGTTGAACAAAGAACCTTGTAACCACATTCATCTAGAGAACCTATCCCTTTTAATGATTATTTGCACAAGTAGAGTTTAAAAGAGAGGTTTTAACTGATGACATAACATAATTTATCTATATCAAAACCTCTCTAACAGATGCAACAGAGAGCCATGACTTTTTTTCTAAAGAACCAAAAGGAAACTTTGGTTTCCATATGCAACTTTCATCTAGAGAGACTTATTAAAAACTGAAAAAAAATGTTTTTTTTTTCCATTTCTAAGATCAGGCAAAATTAGAAGAATTAGTGATTTGATGATTAAGCATGATGTTCTTTAATTGGCAGTCACAAAATAACTCAACTCCAAATTAATATGTAAAATATTAGCAACTATAAAATGAAAAGAATCAGAAAGTTCACTAGGACACTTCCTTTCTGATGGAACCTGATGGATCTCTTGGCATATGGGAGGACATTAGGGAGTTTATTGGGAATACTGATTTATCAATTGTCACCATTGACATCTACTGAGGATATACTAAGGAGTAGGAATTGAGCCATGATTCAAAAATAGAAGTTCCCTCACCTTGGGAAGATTAACTTCTGGCAGTGGTTTAGGAGACGCAGAAAAACAAATGGATATGAAAATCCAACTGATGATCAGTGCTATAGAATAAATGGAGCAAAGCAAAGGTTATAGTTTTTACACAGTCTTAGATGGGGTGGCCCAAGAAAGTCTTTCTAAAGGTGACAGTTGACTATTAGAGGTCTAAAGGAAGTGAGGCTGCATAGATATCGGGAAACGTTTCCGGAAATATTTTATTTAATTCTAAATGTGACCTTAAGTTTTTAACGTATCAGAGACAGCAGAGCAGGAACTCAGACAGACTTGAAGTAGGATCTGTGGTCTCAAACCAACCCTCTTTCTCTCATATTGGCAGATAAGCAACATTTCTGTAAATCTCTGTATCAGTTATTGGCTGTAGAGCAACCCATATCCAAACTTAAGGGGTTAAAACAACTATGCATTTAACCGAATAAGGCTGTGCTTTGCTGGATAACTCTTCTGAGGGCAGCAGGGCTCTCTAGGTCAGCTGGGGGTCAAATGTGTGGTCTTATTGGTCATGACTGGACTCTCAGATTTGTGGAACTGCAGCAAAGAGAACTGAATTCCCAGCGTCTAGTAGTTGACCTGGACTTATTTAAACGGCAGAGGTAAAGGTAAGAGAGACAGAGAGTCAGAGACAGAGGGAGAGAAAATGAATGAATGAATGAATGAATGAAAGCAATCAAGGATACTTGAGACTCATACCTTTTCCATCTCACTTCCACTGATTCTAATGACAAAACACATCATAAGGCCAGATATTGGAGGTAGAGAAACAGGCACTCATTTGATGGGGGGGGCAACCTGTCAAGCCAGATAGCAAAAGCAAGTGGATCCAGCCATTTTTTTGATGATTACAGCCATTTTTCCCCCTAATAAACTACCACAACATTGTTTTTTCAGTTTGTTTGTTCAAATAGGGACAATAATATATCTGCCTCTTGGAGTTCCGACTTAAATTATATGACTTAATAATTAGTTCGTAATTTTTTTCAAAGCAAAACAAAATTAAACAGAGTACATTTGTTTACTCTCAGTTATTGTTTTAGAAGATCACTTTGGTATATGTACAGAATTCCCTTAAGTGGAACTAGTTATGCAATTACTGCCATAATTAAAAGCTCACTGGATTAAGGAAATAGTGGCATATTTACAAAAGCTTTTTCACATTTGTTTATTTAAACAGAAACAGGAGGTTAATACTAAGAGAGTTTATCATGTGCAAACAAAGAATCAGCAGACATCTCATATAAGGTTCTCAACATCTTAGAAATAATTACTAACATTTATTGATTTTAATATATTTCAACAGTATTTATATTTATTTAATGCCTCTAAATTTCTAGGCATGGTGAATGAACCGGCCATAGAGTTTTGAGCAGACTTAGCTGAGTGATCATGGAGTTTACATCTTGGCCCTTCAGGTAACTCTTGATATTAATTAAGCTTTTTCATGAATATCATCTTGCTTGATCCTCATACGAACCATGTAATATATCATTATTAATACTTCCATTAAAGGAAACTATAGTTCTGGGAGACCTAATCCACTTTTGTTACGTTCTTTTGCCTCTTAAAGCTGGTAAATCTTATGAATTTACATCTATTATATTTTATATGTTATATTGTATATTTAAATTTGTCGAATATATACTGATATTCATGAAACATACACGTATCACTTTTGTTGAAAGGGCCATCATTTACAGAGCCTGGGATCAGCTGTAAATGAAACAATTGGCAGGATTTGTGTAAAATAGAGTCAGTGACTCTTAAATTTCTATGTCCCTTGAGTGGAACTAGAACTTCAGTCCTTACCTCCCCTGCATCAGACACAAAAAAGCTATTTTATTTTCATTCATAGGAGTTCTGTGATAAGTCCTGGGAAATAGTCCAGCATCTTTGTTTAACCTTTTTTTTTTTTTTTTTTTTTAGCTATCTTACTCAGATGTTTTGAGACTTTGGGTGAATTACTCAGAAATCCTGTTTCCTATCTAAAAGCCAGAGAAACTAATTCACTTTGAAAATGGTTATTGCATTAGATCCTGCCAGAGACCACCCAAAGCTCTCCAATTAGAAGGATTTCTTCTCATCACTGTTTCAGAACCCACCCTCATTCTCAGTGGGACCACTATCAGTAAACTTTCTTTTTTTTTTTAAATATTTTATTTATTCATGAGGGACATAAAGAGAAAGAGAGAGGCAGAGACACAGGCAGAGGGAAAAGCAGGTTCCATGCAGGGAGCCCAATGTGGGACTTGACCCAGGTCTCCAGGATCAGGCCCTGGGCTGAAGGCAGGCGCTAAACCACTGAGGCACCCAGGCTGCCCAACTTTCTGATCACATTAACATACCTTCCCAGTCACTTATTAATCAAAGTCATGATTTTTCTTACCCCTCCAGCTGATACCAGGCAATACTATATGAAACCATAAGTGTGAACTTAGATAAAAGTGTCAGTGTAACCCTCGTGGGTAACATGAAAGTCTAGGCTACCAATTTTTATAGCTCACTTATGCCTTCTGGAGCTATTCAAGCCCAAATGCAAATTTATTACTTTCATCTAATGATGGATTTCTGCTGGGCCTACTGTTATGACTGGATGGTAAAAACAGCACCCAGCTCAAGGAAGAGACTCTAGCTGCATGGTCTCCACATGTCCCGATAAGCTCCCCACCTTTTTATAAGATTTTATTTATTTATTTATTTATTTATTAGAGAGAGAGAGAGAGAGAGAGAGAGAGAGGCAGAGACACAGGCAGAGGGAGAAGCAGGCTCCATGCAGGAAGCCAGACATGGGATTCGATCCTGGGACTCCAGGATCACACCCTGGGTCGAAGGCAGCGCTTTCCTACAACATACACAATCCAGAAGTTCTGACTTAGTGGTGTGGTGAGATGACCTTGAGACAAGACAGTTGAGGCACCATAATGGAGAGGACATCCTGTGGTCATAGTGTGCCATCCTTCACAGTGCCATGCACAATTTACACCAGTGGCCATTAAATGGTACTGAGTGCCCAGTAGTTATGGGCCCATGAACTAAGAAGTGGAAGTAGGAAATATGCTGCCCATTATCACTTCTAGTAACCCAGTTTAGTAATCTGTTCTTGTCCTGACAACGTTAGTTTCTGTGGGTCTAGAAGCCCTGGTCCCCAGAAGAAGATAAATACAGAATGTCATCAACTTAAAACTATATAGCGATCTGGTTATTTTAGATTCCTCAAGCCAGTAAACCCAAAGGCAAGGGAAATAGTTATCAACTGGTGGGTGTAAGTGATCCTGATTATTTCAATAAGGTAGGATTGTGACTATTTTATAGCAGGCCCACCCATAGCAGCAGAGGCTATAAACTTACCCAGAAATTATAACTATTGAAAATCATGGTGAAACTGAGGGAATGGGGCAATTGAATCTGATAAGTGAGTGAATCTGAGGTACACCAGGTATGAATTATAAGCAGATGCCGTGGGAGTCCTACCTAGGTCTCCTTGACTGGCCCAGAGCACATGTCTCACTTAAGGTGTATGATGGTTGCTATTAGCTCATGAATGTGTTCTTCTCTGGAGACCTGGCTCAAATGGTCAAAGCTTTCTATCTCGGGAGGCTATGCCCCATCCTCAGTAGTAGGCTGCATCCATTACTAAGTGATACAGGGTGCACATGGTGAAGCAATTCTGTGGTACCATCCATGCTCCAGAGCTCCCCGTGACACCATTGGCTTCTTCTTAGAGCCAGGACTTCAACTAAACCCACATCTCTGTTGCCGATCTCCCTTGTCTATTCTGCTTCATTCACCTCCTTAGAGCTTTTCCTGAGACAATTCCCTTAAAAAGATAACTTGTACAAGAATGTCTATCTCAAAAAAAAAAAAAAAAAAAAAAAAGAATGTCTCAGGCTCTGCCTCTAAGGAACTTGACCTAAGATAGGTTGTTGGGAGTAATGTGTGTGGAAGTATCTCTCACCATGTAGAACTTTTATGCCAATTTACCTATGGGCCCTTTGACACTACAACTGTGATTGCAGTTTGTGAGTTTTAGGAACAAAAAAAAGAAAAAATTAAGAGCAGTACTCCTCTACCCATGGTGAGAATGTAAGGCGATATTTGAATAAAAAGAATACAAGTCTGAGCTAAAATGCTTTCCTCTGAGTCAGTTTAAAAATTATCATAGAGTTATCGTTCTTTAGAGGGTTCAAGCTAGAAGTGACTGGTGCAAATCTTCCTACTTTCGCATGCAAGTTTGTGGTCTGAACACTTTATGGAGGAGGCAGTAAATACATTCAAATGTGGACACATAGTTAATCAAATTCAGCTGGACTGCAGTTTAGCTGAGCATACTGCTGTGCCCAATTCTCATGGCATTGGGTGTGCCCTACAATGGACTCAAATCAAATCCTATTTCTATACGTCATTTTGTAAACTATGAAGGTACACGTTGAAAATACCTATGGTTGAAACTACACCAACAGTGTGCAAGATTCCCTCTCTTGTTTTACACTGACTTCTAACAAGATTCCTGAATTTTCATGAGGACATGAAGGTAAGTTCTAGGCCAGATCTATCTGTTTCCATTGCACCATTTTATCTTACAAAGAGGGGCCAACTACCATTGTTCTTGGATCTGCACCTGGCTAGGTGAGGTTTGTGTCTGATGTCTAGATTTGGGAGAAGGGGTGGGATTGTGATTATTTTCTGTCTTTCCTGCTTTGAATCTCACATTCTTACTTTGGAAAACTTTTTTTTTCCCTGAGTTGTTCCTTTTGAATAATAATATCCATAACAAAACAATAACAGCAACCCCTAGGAATCCCTTTTCTATTCCAGACCTGAACAAAGTATATTGTACCCATTTTCTCACTCAATGTTCACACAGTGTTTCAGCTGCTGCTTATCATTGCTTATGGATGAGGAAACCATCTCTTGGAGTGGTGAGGCTAACTGCGCCTGTTACAGAGTTAGTATATGTGTTAGTGAAATTGGATCCTACACAATTTGACATCAGAGTCTTCCTTTAAACCATTCACCAGCTTGAGTCTCCCTGGTTATTCCTAAAATAGCTCAAAGTAACTCTTAAATTGTAGTCCTTACAAATCCCAGAACCTGTAAAGATTTTCCGTTGGACTCTCCATTCATTTTAGCAGTATTCACTATCTAATGGATCTTCCCCTTTCTTACCCAGTTTTCTAATTACTCCTACTCTGTAACTTTTTTTTTTTTAAAGCATCTAAGATGTGTAATGGACTGAACGTATGATCATGAGTAAAGTATTTTTCTTGCTCTCCAGGAGTACAAACATGGGTTTCCCTGTCCATTTATGATAGGGGTCTTGCCTTGATCTTGTCATCTGACAGACTAGAATAGGCTTAATGGGCAAAAGGTTCCATATCATATGAGGTCAGAAGAATCCTTCTGAATCTGTGTTGTATTAACGATACTTAGCAATTTCCATAGGCCAAACACCTCAAAACTGTCAATGTCGAAGAGAACAAACCTAGTTTGAAATCAAGGTTCCCCTCCTAATGCTTCTTGCAGAAACTATGTTTGGAATGTGTAGTAGCATTTGCCATCACCCATGGCTGTTATTTTTTTTTCTTTATCACTCTGATCTTTTGCTCATCATACTATCTCTATACTTAGAAAAACTCAATCATATCCCTAACTGAATGGACAATGTCCAGGCATGTGTTCCAATAGCATGATCGATCTATCAATCTATCAATCTATCTATAAATCTATCATCTATCTATCTATCTATCTATCTATCTATCTATCATCTATCATCTATCACCTTTCTATCTTTCAGGGTATATCTTGGGGGGTTACTCTTGCTTTTTTTAATATGATTTTTTTATCCATTCATTATCCCATTAATTTATTGTTAAATGTTTATGTGGATCGTAATATAAGCCAGGAATTTTGATAGGAACTGGAATTTGGTGCCATGACTAGAATGAGATAAAGGTTTATGTTTGTTTTTTTGTTTATCCTTTGGGATCTTACATTCTAATTGGGAAGACAGATCACAAAATATCATCTATACATACGTATATAACAAAACTGTGGGGAGGGACGTGCGTGCGTGCATGTGCACATGCAGGTGTGTGGAACAATGAAAAGACAGACCTGAACTAGAGAATAGGGGTATAAGTTGAGGACATTTTCAATAAGGTGATCAGGGAAGGCACAATGAACATACTGAACAGATACTTAAAGGAATTCACGATAGCTGGGTAGTAAACTCGTGCCCTCCCCCAAGAAATAGCCAAGCATCACCCTTCTGACAGCTCCTGGACACGGGCTGCTGGAGCAGAATCTGTCGCACCCTAATGCTATCCCTGTTATTCCTTGCTTTGCCCTGTTGACTGCCTGCCAAGAGCACAAAACTACTCAGTTCCACTGTTTTGATGGGGATCCATAAATTGAGAAAAGTCAAAACTAAAATTGCCATTAGTGTTTGTGCTCTACTGATGAGCCACCATGTTCTGAGTCTGCAGCTGCCAACAGATACGTTTGGATGTTGTCACCTGCTTCTCTTTAAATGATATTATAAGGGGCCACACCAAGAGTCTTAGCAGTGTCCTCCCTCTTTTCATATTTTGACCAAACTTTGCTTTATTTTCTTTCTTTCTATAGTACGAAAAGAACAAATTCAGTTCTTTTCTTCCAGTGTACTATGTTTTCATGGCACACAAGCAGTGTCTCCTTCTTTGGCTAAGTCTTGATTTCCTGAAGTCAGGGGGGAGCATAGGAGAGGAATCAGGCTCTGGGCCTCAGTGTGGTCAGCTTCCTATTAGAGTCCGCTCAACAGGTCTGTGAAAAGAAGAGTCCAGGACAACAGTCTCACTATGCAAGGGAACCTCATAGCAGTTCCTTATCTCCCCAATTATTTCTGCAAAGTTCTAAGTGTCTGGTTTTGCTTTTTCTCCCTGTGAGCATTTACTACCTCCTCAAATGGCAAAGCCTTCAGTGCACTCAGAGGGTCTGTGACTTGGCTCTCACCAAGCACCACATGCTCCAACGGTTCTCCCACTGATTGATTATCAGCTTGGCCTCTGGAAGCTCTGGCCTCTCCCTGGCTCCCTGCAAATCTCGTTCTAGCTGACTGGACAAAATTGCTTCAAGCTGACTCTCTCAGGAAGAGGGAACTTTTCTTTATAAATGCAGTGGGGGTTTTTTGTTTGTTTTTGTTTTTTTCTAAACCAATAGGCTGGAGGTGTGTGAGAACACAGGCACAGACCGTCCTTGCCAGCAATTTTTGCAGTTGTTAGCAATTCTTTCATGGCCAAGGAGGGGTTCACACAATTAAAATAAACTTTTATCTTTAACTTTTACAGAAAATTAGAGCAATAAGAGCTTAATTTTATTAACCTAACGTTGCTTATAGTTCCACACTCTTCAGTGTGCCAGTAATTGTGCTGAGTATCCACATGCTTTTTCTAACTTGTAAGCATGTTTGAAGTTAGGGGCTGCTACAACCCCTGTTTTAGAGACATAACTCAAACAGGTTCAGTAATTTTCCAAGGCTGCAAAGCTAACACAAAGCCGAACACGTGCTCTGTAGAATAAGTGAATTAATTTACACGTGTGATTTTTTTTTTTTTTTGGTTCATACAGGGTTATCAGTCCAATATCAGCTTTTATGTAGAATGCATTGTCTTGGCATCTCTATACTAGTGTGGATGAGTAGAAGGGAAAACCTAGCTTTCATGACCACTGCACACCTCAATACTTTTTAAGTTCTATGCACTCAGCTTCAGGGTTGTGATTTTATTAAGTATCCTTTTTGATATTCTCAATATTGTGGTAAGTGCAGTCTACATGAAAGTATATGGGAAATAGCTAAATTTTTTAAAAATGTCCCATCAAAAATGATCTTTAGCAGTGTAGTGCAGAAAGTATCCGTGGTTTCCAGTTAATGAGTAATGAGGGATCCCTCTGCCACTAATACCATAGGTAGCTAATCCTCATATAAGGGACCAATAGAAGACTTTCTCCAGCCCAGGTGGGAGAATGACGATGTTGCAAATCAGAGATGGCTCTGATTAAAACATGAGACGTGAGACGTGGCACCCAAAACCTAAACAAGAAAACTGTCCTAGAAAGTAGGATACTGAATAGTTTTTTAAAGAAGGCAAACCTCTTAAAGTATAATATTTCTAAAATTTCTCATACAACGGTTGCATTTGGAGTAGGTCTTGAGTAGATTCATAAGTCAATGTGAAGTTTTCCCTGCATGTAATTAGAATAGCCTTGAAATGAAAAGAAGGCATCCCAGCTCAAAAAAGATTCTGTATTATTCATTTATGATGAAGAATAAAAGTGATAGTGAATGATTAATATAATTTTTACAATACAAGGAAAAAGTGTTTTCCCTTAGTCATCCATTATTAGTTAATTTTCACCATTTTATATGAATTATCAGAACCACAATGAATATTGTTTCTACTTCTAAACAAATTTTAAAGTTTATTGTAGAATAAAATATTTATAGTTTTCCTCTTATAGCATAGGGTTGTTTATTTCAGCCACTTTTCACCCTTACAAGATTTTAACCAGGAACTGTAATAGATAAGTGACAGGGTAAGGTCATCCTTTCTAAGTAACATAATCAAGATTCTAATAATCATATTGGGCAAAACTAGACATGCATTCACAATAACATTCATCCTTAAGTATTTTGTATTTTTTTTTATATCCACTATTCCTATTTGGTTATAATATACATTATGAAACCCACATTCCCTTATTTCCATTTATCAGCATACAATAATAATGTTTTCTTGAAATATAATGATGCTTCATTTTGCAATCATTCCTGTATTGGAAACTCTTTATTATGATTACTGGCATTATAAATAAACTTCCCAGAAACCAAGGCATAGACAATGGCTATCACTAGTGTGTGAGAATGGAAACGTATCAATTACTCACTTTGCATCCACCATTTGTCTATTTAAACCTTTTGTCAGGACCCATTCTATTCCTGCTTTTGAAAATGCTCAGACTGGAGTTGCTGGCTGGCTCAGTTGGTTAAGTAACTGTCTTCAGTTCAGGTCATGATTTCAGGGCCCTGGGATCAAGCCCTGTGTTGGGCACCTTGCTCAGCGGGGAATCTGCTTCTCCACCTGCTCTCTCTCTCTCTCAAATAAATAAATAAATAAACAAACAAACAAATAAATAAATAAATAAATAAATAAAATCAAGAAAGAGAGAAAGAAAGAAAGAAGGAAAGAAGAAAGAAAGAAAAAGAAAGAAAGAAAGAAAGAAAGAAAGAAAGAAAGAAAGAAAGAAAGAAAGAAAAAGAAATGCTCAGACTTTGAGATTCTTTTTCTATATATTTTTCATACTCGTCACCAAGTGGTACCTTCAAAATTCTGAATCTTCATTAATATTTGTCTTTATATTCTACTCTGCATAAATGTATTTCCTAAATACTGTTGGAACAACTAGCAAGTGTTAAAAATGCCTTGGTAAGTTTTAGTGTTATTTTTTAATAGAGGGCAATATTTATTGATTTATAACCCTTTACGACTGGAATCTCCTTATTAGGGAATTTCCAGGGTAATTGGTTTAACATGAGTTTTTAAAAATACATTTATCAATCATTGGTAATTTTGTATGTTATTCAAATGAAAGAGTTTTCCCCTCTCTTTAATCTCTTCAATAGATATGTACCAGAATCTGATGATAGGGTAATGCTAACCTTTGAGTCGCCCTCATATTTCTTGAAAGCTACTGCCTCACTCAACACCTCCTAAAGCCTCCTTTATTAACTACTGATAAAATATATTATCACTACTTTTTCTCTTACCCTGTAGGCAGTGCCACCTACATAATCATATAACCTCTCCTTAATCTTTTTTTTTTTTCCCTATAATGATTATAAGATGGAGCTTGTTGAGTGATAAGATTCTTTGGATAAGAAGAAACTATTCTGGAATTGTTAAGTGGGTAGGTAAGCCTTATATGACAATACTCCCCACATGAAGAGTCTGGTGCTAGTTATTTCTTCAATTTGGAAAGTTAGTTAGTAGAAAACTACTGTTTTGCTCTAATTAAACAAACAAGTGACACCTTAATACACAAACAAATGTCTGTGTTATTCTCTATTCTCATACCATTTTCCTGATTTTTTAAAAACAAACCTGTTGTCAGGTTTAAATTAGGTTTCTTGGTTGAAATCAGCAGTCTTAATTTGCAATTGAAATCCATCCAATTAAACAATAGATTGCCTGGAATTAATGATAATTGAACAATCTAAATTAAATGAGAGAGACTGTGGACAAGTGAAGAGGAAAATAAACATGACACACTTTAAGCTTGTAAAGTCACATATATTAACGGGACCATGGAACCATGTTTCTTGGGATGCCATTGGCCTTCATACACTCCTATAAAAGCCTTTGCGGGACCCTGCACTGACCTAAAAAATGAGTACCTTGGCAGACATTGAAGCAAGTAGAATTGAAGTAGCAGTAAGTCCCTATCTTTGCAATGGATTTATTTTCTCTTGGTTAACAGGACATGGAGAAATATCCCAATGTTGCCATTAACCACATAAATGTGACAAGAAAGGGATTTTCCACTGCATATAATGTAATATAGCTCCATCAGAGGGTCTAAGTCTCCTTGCTCAGGCATGATGCAATAGCTCAGACTCTGAAAATAAGTACTGTGGTGAAGTTTATATTGATTAGTGGCCAGAGAGGGAGAACTGTAATCTAGTTCTTGCATAGGCTTTCCTTGGTCTTTGGGGAGCTAACTCAGAAAACTTGGCTTTTCAAAAAGGGGTCCCTGACTGACTAGGTGAAGCCGTTCCAAGCAAAGCAAGGCATTCTGCACCAGACAAACTGCTACGGATTGCTTGCAGTGGCAGATGAATCCCTTACTCAAAAGTTGGTTCAGATGAGCACTGGGTGTTATGCTATATGTGTTGGCAAATTGAACTCCAATAAAAAAAAAAAGTTGGTTCAGAGACACTGACGATGCCACAAACACATCAAAAGAGGGTATGGGTTTATTACCCAACTGATTGAGGTCCCTGGGAGGAGCACGGAGGCCCCTCAAACAGGTAAAAAAATGGGACTGGCCTAAAAGGTTTTATTTTGGTTAAGTGGTGGGGCTGGATTGGGGGCTCTCTCTGGTGTAAGCGGGGACTTGCATGAGTTGCCGAAGTAGCACCCAGGACTTCTAATCAGTTTGACAGATACAGGACACGGGGCAAACAGCCTTAAAAGTTGCCAGCAGTCAAACATCCACTTTAAGAAAAACAAAAACAAAAACAAATGGAGACAGACGCTGCATTACAGAGACTGAATGTTGAGGATGAGCAAAGTCAAAATGATCATTCCTCCAATTCTGCTCGTGCTCCTCCAGTCTGAGCTGAGTTACTGAGACATTTCACTCTAGTTGGTCCATTACTTCAATGCATCAAATTGCGGTGAATAGAGTTCTTAGTAAAAGTCCAGGTGTCCCAAATCGTGTTGCTCTTCCTCACCCGGACACAACTGTCCCATTTGCTTCTTATTCCCTTAGTTTCTCTGAATCCAGACCCATGGCCCGGTATCCATATTCCAAGCATATTATGGCAAATGAAACCTGGAGAGATCCTGGAATCAGGGCCTGCTGCTTAGACCTTTCTGTTCTTTCAGAACCCTCATGTGTAATATCCATTCAGCTTTAGTATCTCTACTCTCCCCCCATACCTTTGTCTTTGGTAAAGACATCCCACTCCCTCCAAATGAAAAGAGAAACTTGTTGACCAGGGCATCTCTGTCCTTAATAGCAAAGAGGAGGATTTGAATATTGAGGTTCCTTATATTTTGATGTTCCACCCTCTCAATCTTCTACCTCGATTGTATTTTCCTTTCCCTTACTGCAGTTGCCTTCTCTATGATGAATATCTCCCAAATAAATGTATCACTTCCAAATTCCCTGCAAATATAGAATACCTAATTTGTCTATCCAAGCATTTCACAAATCGGGGTCATAAAAACTCTAAGTTCAAAACAGAACTCACTTATCATCTACTCCAAAAATACTGTTTCTCCTCAATTCCATCTCAATAAATATAGCCAACATCCTCATAATTCCCCAAGCCGAAGACTTAGCTGTCTTGCCCTTATGCATCCTATATCAAAAGAATTCCAAGTATAAGGAGTCTAGCTTCCAAATATTTTTGGAACCCATCTAGTTATCTCAAAATTCATGGCCACTTCAGTAGGTTAGGTGTCTAATACTCTTTTCCAGAATTATCTCAATCAACCACTAATGGGTGCCCCTGTCTCAATTCTTTGGTCCAAGCCATTTGGGCCCTAAATGAAATGACACATATTTTTATAAATAAAGGGAGGTTTGGAGACACAGAAACAAGGACACACAGAGGGAAGGAAGTCATGTGTGGACAGATGAAGACTTTGGTATGATAGACCTACAAACCAGGAACACCAATGATTGTTGACAAGGATCTAGGAAGAGGCAAGGGATACTTCCCTTCACGTTTCCAAGAGGCATGACCCTCCTCACACCTTTAATTCATACTTGTAGCCTTCAGTACCAATAGAAGAAATTTCCGTTATTTTAAGGCACCCAGTTTGTATCACTTTGCTATGGCAGCCCTGGAAATAAATATGTTTAGTTGGCATCATCTTGTTCTTGCTTATTCCCATAGCTAAACTGTCATCATTCCTTTACACACATTCTCCTGGTCTGCCCTGTATACAAATACACATTTTATTACTCATGTTTAATAACCTCTATTATTGATATATTCTTCCCATTTTATATTCTATTTTATTTGCCTATGTTGCCTCTATATCTGCCATATGTGGTTGCCATGGCAAAATGCCACATGTTTGTTGGTTGAAACAATAGAGATTTACCCTATTGTAGTTCTGGAGACCAGAATTTTATCAGTTCCACTGGACTGTAGTCAAGGTGTCAACAGGGGGACACTGGGAGAATTTACAAAAGGGAGAATTTCTTCTCTGCCTCTTCCACCTTATTGTTATTGTTGGTGTTACTTTGCTTGTGGCTCCACTGCGCCAATCTATGACTCCACCTTCACATGGCCTCTTCCTCTTCTTTATGTGTGTCATCTCCCCTACCTTTCCCTTATAAGGACACAGTGTGACAGTATTTAGGACCCAACCATATAATCTAGGAAAATCTCCTCTCATTATCTTTAATTTAGGGACGACTGGGTGACTCAGCGGTTGAGCATCTGCCTTTGGCCCAGGGCGTGATCCCAGTTCAGAGATTGGGTCCTACATCTGGTTCCCTGTGAGGGGCCTGCTTCTCCCTCTGCCTGTGTCTCTGACTCTCTCTTTGTCTCTCATGAATAAATAAAATCTTAAAAAAAAAAAAAAAAAATATATATATATATATATATATATATATATATATATATATATATCTTTAATTTAATCCCATCTTGCAAACTTTATCAACATTAAGGTAACCTCCACACAGGTCCAGGGATCAGAACCTGATATCTTTAGTGGGCATTATTCAGACCACATTCTCTATCATTCTTGATCCTATTTCTCTTCTTTCCCAGGTGCAAGCATTTTGCCCTCCACAAAGAGAGGACATTGGAAAATGTCTGGAGAAATTTTTGATTTTTATAATGGTAATATACTGGTGGTTGGTGTGAAAAGGTCAGTGATTCTGTTAAATACACTACAATACATAGGACAGAACCCCAATCCACTCTTACCAACAATGAGTTATATAATCCAGATGGCAATAGTGCTAAAGCGGAGAAACCCTCCCGCTAATTCAAATTGCATTTCATACTATTTACTCATAATATCCTCCAGAGGTCCTCCTTTGCCCACCAAGATTGATTTAGATGTCTGTGATTAATATTTCTTAGCATCTTGTGATTTACAGAATTATATTGTGATTGCCTTTTTAAATGTCCATGTCCTCAACTAAGCTATTACCTTTACAGGCCATGTAAATACATATTTTCACCCTTGTATTAACTCTCCCTACCAGGATCCCCACATAGAAGAGATGATCAATCAATATTTAAATGGATGGATGATAAATTATATACAAAACATTGAATTCAGAGTTTCAAAAAATGGGAATTATGAATGGCATTTGTCTCAATTACTTGGACAACTTAGACTTCAATGCATTGAACCATATCCTCAAGGGTGAGAATTGGCATTATGGATTTCATAAATTCACATATTCTAGGACACCTCACACCCAAATACCCAATCCTATTCACTTGATTCTATTTCATTAGCTCTATTATTGTGTCCATGTAGCCTAAAGTTCATCAGCTCGAGCAACCAGTCAGAATCCCATTCTCCTTTGATCAGCTTCATTTGATTTTGAGAAGGTCAACCTCTTTGAAACTCACTTTTATCCTTAGTAAAACAGAAATCTCTCTGGATGATTTCTAGTTATGTCACTTTATCACTATAAAACAATTAGTAGATGTTATTGTTATTTAGGAGAAAATTGATATGATATGTTAGAGATTATGATATGTACTTTGTCTCAGGTTCCTCATTCATAACAATAGGAGACAACATCTAAAGTTCTTTACTCTTTCTTTTCTTTTAAAGATTTATTATTTATTTATTATTTATTTATTTATTTATGAGAGAGAGAAAGAGAGAGAGGGAGAGAGAGGCAGAGATACAGGCAGAGGGAGAGGAAGGCTCCCCTCAAAGAGCCCGATGTGGCTTGACCCTGGGATCAGGTCCTGAGCTGAAGGCAGACGCTTAACTGCTGAGCCACCCAGGGGTCCCATAAAGTTCGTTACTCTTTCTATGAAGATATTATATGTGTTAACACCTAAACATGAAACAAATAATCCGGAACTCAAGCTAAATAATTATAAGAGTTTAGTATAGGGATTATTTCTAAAACATGAACAGTTTTGGAGGAAATCATTACAAGAGGGTGGTGGTGGTGAAGTGTCTCAGGGTTTGCAACAAGAATGAGCTATTTCATTACTGAAGGTCTAAAGAAATAATGGAAAGAATAGTTAATACAAGCTGGAGAGAGATCAGCATGGAACAGAATTCCTGAATCTAGCCATAAAGTAATGAATCAGTCACCCCATGGTAAACTGGCAGGAAGGAAATAGGGAAATAAATGTCCTGATCTTATTTTCCTCCTGCTTTCTAAAATCATATATATCTCTATCTCTGTATCATCTATCTATCTAACTATCTATCTATCTATCTATCTATCTATCTTCTATCTATATCTCCCTTTGGTGTAACTCAACCTAACCAAAGGGCAATGGAGTCCACTGATGCTTTCCACAAAATTAAAACTCCAAGTCACAAACAAAGTAGCTAGCAAATAGAAAATACCTAGTACAGGTTCTGATGGGATTCATTCTCACGAAACTTTAATATTATGTAGGAGTTTGGGAAGAAGAAAATGTCAGAAAAATACTAATTACTTCTCACAGGTTGCAGCGTTTAGACAAACAAAGTTATTTCAAAGTATGTCTACACAGATACAGATGGAAGGAGTTTAATTGGCAACTGCTTATTTTCTTGTCAGAGTAAGTTCTAACTTCACACTTCTGGTTACTTTTTTAATATGAGGTCTTACTAATCAGGAGAAAAAACAGACTATTTAATCTTAGCTTTAGTGAAAGATGAATAATTTGCTGCATTCATCTAAAACAGGTTTTGGTTGATGAATTATTCTCATTTGTGATTTTTTTTTCTGGTAACCAATAACAGTTACTCATTTCTGATATGAAAACATCACAGTCTTCTTGAGTAATGAAAAATAGATACCTATCCACATTTTGTTCTAATTATTTTAAGAGTTTCAGTGGATGTTCTGGGAAATATAACAGTGATTCAAAGTCAACTTCTAGAGATGAGAATTATGATGTCTGAGATAAAACAAATAAAAGGCATTGTGTAAAAACCAGAGCAGATTAGATATCTAGAGTAAAAAAGTTAACAAACATGAAGGCACAGCAAAACAATTATCCAGAGAGTAAAAAGGACATAAACAAAGCAAAACAGAAAACAAAATCAAGAAAAACAGACCATTGATGAGAAGTAGAACAATTTCAAGTGGTCCAACATATATGTAACTGGAGAGGAAGGACAGGAAAAAAAAATATTGTCTGACAAACTTCTAACTTGATGAAAAGTATAAATCTATAGACACAGATAGCTCAACAAAGAGATATGGAGAAAACTGCTCTTAAGACACTGTGTCATCAAACTTCTCAAGACCAGTAATATTGTGAAATTTTAAGTGGAACTAGAGGAAAAAGATATGGTACCTCAAGGATAAGGATGATTGCAAATTTCTGTCTGGAAACAATGCAGGTGAAAAGAAAAGGAAGAAACATCTTTCAAAAATGAAAAATAATGAAAGAAACTGTCAATCTAGAATTTGATACCCATAGAAATCTGCTTCAAAAACAAAGATGAAATAAACACTCTTTCACATACACAAGTTCTTCTGCACTGCAGCAAGTTTTAAAGAAAGTCTTCCAGGCAAAGGAAAATTATACCTGGAAATATGTATCTCTGCAAAGAATAAAAAGCAAAGGAAATAAAAGCCATGGACAAATATATAGTACATTTATATTATTTAAATATATTTAAAGGATAATCAACAGTGTAAACCAAAATAAAAACAATGTAGTGTTAAAAATAAAAATATATATGTAATAAAAGAAATGAAACATAGAAATATAAGAAAAGTAGTAAGGTATATTTGAAGAAGTAAAGTGCATGACTACACAAAGGCCAAGAAAAGAGTAATGGAGATATATATTATTGAAAAAACTAATACTTTAATGAAGTAGTATAGTATCACTGGAAGGTAGTCTCTGATAATATGCAATCTGTGTTAAAAATGCATGCTATAAAATTTAAGCAACCACAAAAATATCAGAATAAAGAATTATAGCTAGTAAGCCAACAAAATAAATAAAAGGGACTCATAAATATCTAAATCCAAAAGAAGATATAAAAGGGAAAATAATGACAAAGAACATATTAGACAAATAGAAAACAAACAGCCAGTTGATAGATTTAAACTTGTTGTATCAATATTCACTTAAATGTAAATGGTATAAAATCAATTAAAAGAAAGAATCAGTCTGATTGGATTGAAAAAGGAAGAACCAACTATATGCTACATAAAAGAAAATAACTTTAAATGTAAGGACAGAAACAATTTAAAGTAACATGTATTAGAATTATGTGTGTGTATATATATATGTATATATATATATAATTTGTAGTACTTTTTTTAATCATAGGGGAGGAGATTTCCTGAAAGCTCTTATTTCCTGCCCTGTCCTCCATCTCAGAGCTCAGGGAATTGGGAGGGCTAGGGGCTGCATCAGAACCCTGAGTCTAAATGTCAGCTATGGTTCCAACTTGGAGGCAATGCTTCCTGGTCCCCATTTGTATGTAAGCATGTGTGTTAAGTTTTTTAATTTTAATTTTTTACCTAACAAAGCCAGGCTCCAGATAGTGAATGCCCTACTATCTTCTCAAGGCCCAGAAAAGTCTAGCCTCCCCTGCCTCAAACCAGTAGTCCCAACACCAGGCAGAAACAGGGGAAAGATTAGGTGGGAAGGGGGTTTACTTATGTTTTGTTTCAAAACAAACAAAAAACACACAATCACATTTTCTTTACAAAAAAAAGAAGAAAGAAAGAAAGAAAGAAAAAAAAACAAAGATACCAGCCTTTGAACTATTAAATCTGTTTCATTTTTCACATGAAATCTGTTATATTGCTCACATGAAATCTGTTATATAACTCAAGAGTTAAAGTAAGCTCAAAGAAAAGGCTGATAGCAGACAACCAACAGAAGACAGGCATCTAAATACCATAGTGAGTTAACAAACAGATTGAGATGTAAAACATCCAGAAGTGCACAGTTTTTTCACATGCAAAGTTTGATTTAGCATCATTGAGCACACATAGAATCTGTAAAGTCCAATGCAAAATGAGTAGATTTCTTGTGCTCTAACATTAAAAACCAATTGCTAAAAGGTTTACCCTAAAAAAAAGACTTATTTATGGGGAGACACTTCTTCAGAAGATAAGTATAAGAAGGATAAAGAGGAAATTAAATAAAATTACCACCATATACTACAAAGACATATTGAAAAGCAAAACATGGTCCAAAGAAAAAGCTCCACTGAAGCCAGGGGAACATTTAAACTAGAATGTAGAACTAGTCCCCTGCTCTAAGGTCAACAATTTGAATAAGCAAAAACAAAAACAAAAAACAAAAAACTTGCCCAGTGCTAGGGTTTATGAGGTATGATATATCATGGTAAGTGAAGTAACAGGTATAATGACAAGCCCATAGAAAGATAATTAACATCATTGGTCATTACAAATACAAAATACAACCAAAATTTGATCCTACTGATCTATTAGAATGGCTAAAATAAAAAAGACTCACCACACCAACTGTTGGAGAGGATGTAGAAAAATTGGAACTACCATACACTGTGATTGCCATTTAGTTTTTGACACAATCACACCTAATAGTTAATGAAAACATTTAATAGTTCAAAATATTATTTGAAAAGATAAAAATAATTTCAGCTCTTATTTCCTTCTGCTTTCCTTATTTGCAAGATAAGCACTCAATAGGACACTATACTTGGGAAGTTCTTAAGAAATCGTAATAGTCACATAGACAAGTGACTTGCTCAGGGTTATACAACCCATTAGATATGCATTAAGGTTTTCAAAGTCATCTAACTATTATGTCCAGGCTTATTTCCACTATTCCTGTAGTTTCACTTGATGTTGTCTTTGTAGTTTAACAGATGATTATTTTAACAATTTTATTGAAGAATAATATACATTAAAAAGTACCAATTTCTAGGGTATAATTTGATAACTTTAGCATATGTATAACCCATGATATCATCACAATCAAGAAAATAAACATCTATAACTCCCAAAAGTTTCTGCATGTCTATTGGTGGTCACTTTTTTTTTTTGTCACTGTAGGTCTTATTTCCTGGATTTTTACCTACACAAATCATATAGAATGCACTTCTTTCCTTTTTTTTTTCTAAATTTCAGTTGGCATAATAATTTTGAGATTAATTCATGTTGTTGTGTGTATCAACCGTCCAATCATTGTGCCTATCCACAGCCAAAGCAGTTTCATGGATACATTACTAGTTTATACTTGTAGGGTATTCCTCTCTGGCACAAATGACTCTCCTGCAAGTGTATCCTTTCTCAGGTGTGTGTGTGTGTGTGTGTGTGTGTGTGTGTGTGTGTGTGTGTGATGCAGCTCTGACCTGAAGAGGGGCCTAATGAAATATATGAGGAATGAGATTTTTATGAAAGTAATTCATTTGGGTAATGAAAGGATGTCTTTCTTAGAGCTTATGGCAAAACACTTTGAGATATTAAGTATATTGTGAGAGGGCACATAAAATTAAAACAGAGACATAAAACAGATTACAACAATGGCCTAAATGGAATGAGAATAGAAAAAAAAAGTATCTTAAAATTTGAAATGTGCTGCGTTGTGTGTATCACATGATTCTAAGACAATTAGAATTGCATATTACACTGGAGGTATCTTTTTTTTTTTTTAATAAAACCGTCTACAATAGATCATTCTGAAATATTATGAACCATATATATCCTTTCCAAACCTGCCTATCTATTAAGGCCACAAGTAATGAAATTGAAAACCTACACATGAGGAAACCTTTTAATTATACAGAGTAATACAAACACTAAACGAGAGAATGGATTTAAAAATACATTTAGAAATAATGTGTGCTACCCTTTTGAAGTGAACTCTGAAGCTGTGCGATTCCTTGGTAGACGTCCTCTCTCATTGGTTTGGTTGGTGTTAATTGAATTTTGATTTTTCTTTTTTAAGGCTGATGTTCTTTTGCTGAAAATAATTCTTATAAGCTTTGCAAGTACACTTTCCTGTCTATATTATATTTGCCAGTAGCTATTTATTCTATATGAGCTAGGCACTGCAGAACAGAAATGATATATCAGTTTCCAATTTTATGACTGATATCTATTCTTTTTGAGAGAAAGTTGGTGGATTTGTGTTGCATATTGACTCTAATAAGTAGAAAATACAAAAAAAAAGTATTTTGAGAAATTAAACAGAACCCCTAGCTACTTGAGAAAAATATATTCAGTAAGAAATATAAACAGGAAAGTATTTGTGAATATACACTAATAATAGCATATGCACACTCATTAAAAATTAAAGACATTTACAAAAATTATAGACATTTAGAAATGAATATATTGCTCCAAAACACATTTCCTTCATAGGCAAAATTCTATGTTCTTGTTCAGCTGCATTTTAAAAACTCTGACATTCTCCTTGTCAACCTTGAAACTAAGTTACAAAATCGGTATAAGTAAATCTACCACCAGAGAAACATAAGTGGCTATATGTGACTATAAAACAGCAACAAAAATTATTTTAACAAATTCTCCTAAATGTATAACTTATAACAAAGAAAAGTATGAAGATTGAAGGGAGGATGGGACTGCAGACAACTGAAAAGCAGAGATCCCAAGACCTTCGTTAGACACAGATTTCCCCAAAAGTAAATTATAGAACCTTGAAATATCCATTTAACAATATATTTTTTAAAGATTTTATTTATTTATTCATGAGAGACACAGAGAGAGAGAGGGGCAGAGACACAGGCAGAGGGAGAAGCAGGCTCCATGCAGGGAGCCCGACGTGGGACTCGATCCCAGGTCTCCAGGATCAGGCCCTGAGCCGAAGGCAGGCGCTAAACCACTGAGCCACCCAGGGGACCCAATAATATTTTGATTAAATATATGAAAACTACAGATGTGAGTGGGCCATGAAACAAGAACACTATATTTTAAAAAGAAAACTGAGTCACACACCACAGAATAAAAGGAGAGTGCAATTTAGAGAAGGGGGTGCCCAGATATGCAATGTTACTCTTTTACTATTTAATCCTCTCTTCATTAGAAGTCTGCCTATGTTAAGATACAGGAGGAATGATAAGCTTTAACATATATCTATGAACTACATGGAGCACAATTATTCAGATATCAGTCAATAGGCAGCCCAGTATTATGATCACTAGGAGCTGATGATAAAAAGGAAAATGAGACCTATAAGCCCCAGTTCACTGATGAAAATGAGTTTCTAGGCTTCAGCACAGGGAAGAGAACCTGATCATTTCCCAGTGGTCTTGCTGAGAAGAGACAGAGTGTAGAATTTAGAAAGCATGATAGCTCAGAGTAGCAAATGCTGCAGAGGAGCTTTCCAGATTGTTCCGGAGACGTGCAATAGTGGTCCCCTTGAATTCTAAACAGGGCATTTTTCTGCACATGCATGTGAGGTACTCAAGACTCAAGAAAATAGCACAAGGGGTAAATGGAAAAATTCACATAGCATACATACAGCCAGAAGTTCATGTTTCAACTAGCCAGAGTAGAAAGACTTCTGAATGCAGAGAGCAATGTGTATAGTCCTCAGAAGAGTACTACCCTCATGGCAAAGTCATGGCTGCTCTGGGTTATGCTCACTAAATTCAAAGTCAGATTTAAAAGGATTAAAGTGAATCCAAGTAATATGAAGCAAATAGATAAACAAAGAAGAAGAATATTTAAAGAAATATAACAAAATCCAGAAAACAATTCTAAGAAGCAAGAAAATATAACTCATGACCAGGAGAAATGACAGGCAATAGAAGCAGATCTAAAATGACAAAGATAAAGAAAGCTGCTGACCAGCCTATTAAAACATTTATGATACATATTTTCCATAAAGACATAATAAAGAAAACTATTCAAATGAAACAATGAGAGAAAAAAAACTGAACAAGTTCTCAGGAAGCAGATGAAAATGTAAATATATCATGATTAACCAAGTAACCATGAATAAAGTAAGTAGACTCAAGAGAGGTTCTCCTCAAGAGAGGAACGGGGGTGGATGCTGTGAAGTGTTTGTGCAGCAGGGAATGTCCTGGTGACATGAACTCTCAACAACTTAAACATGGAGCTCTAGAATGAATAGACTTTTGAGAAAGATATATAACTGTTTTTTTTTTTCTTTTTCTGTAGTGCACACATTGCAACTCACATTTAAATCAAGTATTTCTGCACCCAGATTGTCTTACTCACAGCTAGTATCAGATTTGATTCAGATGGGAACTCTGCATTTAGAGATAGATGGGCTTGCCCATCTACCTCAAAGTTTCTTCCATGTTCTTTCTGCTAATTTATGTCATGTAAAATATTCTATTCTACTCAGCTTCTATAGGAGAGGGGATCAAGAGAACGACAGAATGAAGAATAAGTGGTGTAAACACCTGCAAATTAACAATTAAGAGGTGGAGAAAAAGGCTGGTAAGAGGAACTATTATATAAGTTAAATTCCTTACTTTTAATAGCCGAGCCTCAAAATAATAAATGATAACTATATATTAGCTTACTTCTGTAATATTTTGCTTATGTCATTTTTTGGTTTTATTTCAGAAGCCTATTTTATAGGATGATTACCTGATATGATGAAAATACGCTTCCTAGTACATCAATAGTTCTCTGTATCCTTTTCTTTTTTGTCTCATTTGCTGGAATCAAATACAATGGCTTTAAATGACATGCTGTACCTAGCAAAATCACTTTAAACACATATGCATACATAGAAGTCTGTATGCATGTAAAACTATATAAAAACTATCAATTCATCCTTCTATTCCTTCTCCCATTTTCACATCCACATAGAAAAAAAAAATTGGTTAGATCTTTGCAATACTAACTGTGCAGAACTGTTTACGTTCTTTTTATAATCTCACGTTATTGCTTAATTTTTTAAGATAATTGGCGTGCATCATTTCTATTTGAAAAGAGTTTATAGTCTAAAATGTCATTTAAGATTTATCCAAATTCTCTGGGAATAAATTGGAAGTCTATAAATTTTGTGTCAATAAAATTAATTTAGAAAGATTTTATATTTTTGTAATAAAATAATGTGAATCAGAATATATCTAAAAAAGAATATGTCTAAATAGCACTTTATACCTCTTGATTTAATTTCTTTGGTTTTATCTAAAATGAAATATAATAAACAGAAAAAGTAAACACAATGCATAAACATGTTCATTTTTAAAAATAAAGGTTAGAATATAATAAATTATTTGGCAATAAGTTGACAGTTAAACAAATGATGAACCATTAACTGAATGGAATATAATCCAATCATATTATATATGAATTGTATGAACCAACATGAAAATGCTGGATAGAATTTTAGAGAGAAATCAGGAAATAAAATTTTATACACCAAATGTTCACAACCATATAAACACGCCAGGATTACTAGATGAGAACACATCAAAACAGCCATATTCTTGGGATGATTTTGGGTTGTTTCTACTTTTAACTTTTTTTTTTTGTATTTTAAAAATTTATTCTCATAGTCATTATTTCTTTTGCCATAAGAGTGAATATAAAGTATTTTAAAAGCAAGTATGTATATATAAAAATGAGGAGTTAATTATATATTTCTTCAGAAAATATCTACTGATCACTTTACATGTTAGCTCGTTATCTCCTTGAAAGGCAGATAAGAAGAGACCTAGAGGATATGAGGAATGAGGCAAGTCAATTTTGATACAAGAGAGAAGAAACACTTTACAATAAGTCCTTTTACCCCTTCAAGAGCTTTAGCTCTTTGCCCCTTGTAAACTTATTTAGCAGGGTTTTAAGTAGATCTAGCCCAGTCTTTAGACACTCCGCATGAATTCTCCTGCGTCACCATGCCAGGGTCTTTGGCACTGTATGCCCCTTACAGAATCTGGACTATAGACTTAGTATGAGTTCCTTTTAGAACCGAGTCCTATCCCTGTCTTTTTGTTTCCTCATTTTTTTTTTTTCTTTAGGATCTCAGTAACTTCATCAGATTGAATCCTCCCTATTGTCCTACCAATCCTGGGCTTTCTACAATGACAAGAGTACTTATGGACTAGCCCTACTTCCATCAGTGCCTAGTCCTACCTTATTGACGCTAGTTCTGACCATTTTTGGACTAGATCATGCTGTTCTCTTACAGGATCTACTCCATCCTGATGTTCAAAATTGACATCTAACAGGGATGACCGAATGAACCAGAAAGTGCTCATTCAGACTCTAGGTAACTTAAAAGTTCTTACCAATAATGGAACAGAAACTTCTAGCAATTAATGGTGTTTTAACTAATGTAAGTATCTGAAGCTCAGAATGTGTGTGTGTGTGTGTGTGTGTGTGTGTGTGAGAGAGAGAGAGAGACAGAGACAGAGACAGAGACAGAGAGACAGAGAGAGACACAGAGAGACAGAGACAGAGACAGAGAAACAGAGACAGAGACAGACAAGAGAGAAGTATTAACAGCATTAGAACTCCCTGGGAGATGAGCCAGCTCGGTAGTTCTCAACAGCCCTGTTGTGATGGATTAGTTGCCTATAATCAATTGACGAGGTGTTGTGTGTAACACGATTTTGCATGATATAGTTTTGCATTAATTAGAGTAGATAATGAAAGTGCATTATTGTCATTTTCATTTCTTTGAATTCCTTTATTTGAGAGAGAAGCAGGAAAGCTTTCAGCACCAGAATTTCAGCATTTAGGTATAAATATGTTGTGATGAGCATGTGAAAGGCTTTGATTAGGAGGGCTGCTGACAAATTAACACTGAGAATAAGATATATTCATGGCTTCTTTTCTACTGAGGATAAAACTAACTCTCAGAAAGGAAAAGTGACATTTCTAAGGTCACGTAGCAAGTTGGCTTCTGATTTTTTTCCTCCCAGATCTTTGAATTCTCTCTACCTTCATGGAACATTATTGATATCCAAGGCGGAGCATTTAGTCTAGGGGTAGGAAACTCAAACTGATGGCAATCCCCTGGGTCAGGGGTCTGGACCTCTATTTCTATACAATTATTAAGGGGCTATATCTAAATTGCATTGAAACAGGATAACCACTGCACTCTTCTAGTGGCTTTCATTTGCTCTTGCCTAGTCATTTTCAGCTCCCACTAACTTTTCCAGATGCTGCAAAAATGAAAAAAAAAGTGCAAAATGGCTCATATTAATGATGTGCCATATGCACTTTTCGACTACTTTTAATAACATTCTTTGGAAACACAGACTTCATCTTCAGACAGTGAACAATAGGAAGTTGTGAAATCCCTAAGTTAATGTTGTAATATATTTTTCACAAATCACGTCAAAAAATTCTCAACATCTGATTAGCTTAAATATTTAATTAGTTCTGAAAATGTGATGGAGAAAAATAGTTAACACATGGAATTTGCTGACAGATAATCTGTTATCTACAGAAATTTTACTCATGTCCCTGAAGCTATTGTGATGATGAACTATTTCCCAAATCTAAAGTCTATACGGCTTCTCAAGAGCAGATGGCAAGAGAGTGCCTCAGTTAAGACAATTTCTGGCAATCCGGTAGCATTTATTTAAAACGTAGTCATTGTTTATGGGGCTGCTGCAGCATTTTTGGATTTTAAACAAGATTAAGAAATATGCTAATTTCAGTAGATTGCTAATGTGGCTTGATATGTCAGGCACATTGCGTATGTTTTTTTAATTACTTAATACCAAATATAAAGTAATAAAATTTATAGAAGAAAGGTGTTTTCTATAGACTAGAATATTGTGTGCTAGTAGCCATTAAGCAAGGTTACCTGTCTGAGCTTCCTTTGACTCATCTCTACATGGGTAGGATTTAAAGGAAATTAGGATTTTTCCAATAAAAAAATGTGTATTAGTGAAAAGAGGGCTATATATTTTTTTTTCTCATTTTGTGGAGAGAAAATACGACATTTTTACATAATTGAAATACAGAGAGTATAAATTTCCAGGTATGTGTTTATGAAATATATTTAACTGTGTGAGGTGAGTCCATAAGTGAGATCAATGGCCTAATGTGACACCTTGTGTCAATAGGTTTCTGCTAAGAATAGTCCTCCACAGGGATGGAGTTTTTATCTCTACTATATAGGGCTAAATAGATGAATTAAGGGGTAAGGGAGTTCCTTCTTGGCACTTGGAGAAAGGCTAGTTATGACTGTTGGTAGAAAGATTTCCTACAGGTAGTGTGACTTTGAAGAGTAATAGGCAGCCAATGAGATTTCCTGCTGGAAATGACACATTGAAGAGTCTACCTTGGCATTTCTTGGTGGAAAACAAGAGAGATGAAATAACATTGTTTAACCTTTACTATGTCCTGCACACTATGCTTGACACAACCATATACCTCATTTTTCAAACCACTATCATGAAATAACAATAAAACAAATAAGGAATAGTTTTAAGCATCTTTTCTTCCAGCCCCTATTATAAGAAATTATATGCTTCATACTTCCAACAGTTCTGTGGGATAACCGAATTTAAAGATGAGGAAAGGCATCAATTTTAAAAGTTTTACCAAGCATAAAGATTTTTGTAAGTGACAAACCAGAATTTTACTTCTGAGTATGAGCTCTAAACCCAAGCTATAATACCTCTTCAGTAACCAATATAATCTCCCTTTTATATTAGTTGTACTGAAGTTCATGAAAGTTAAATAATGTACCCAGCATCACACAACCAGATGTAGTAGAGTTAGAATTTGACCTCAAAATGGTCAGCCCTCAGCTCCGCTCCCTTCCCCTTGTGAACCTTGAATGAGTCTCCACAGCCAGCTTCATAAGGGTATTCTGAAGGAGAAAAGCATTTCACCAATTTTTATAGGTTTTGGCCTACTTTTCTAAATTTATGACTTCATTGCTGCCTCAAATACCATACCTTGACCACCAACTTACTCATATTCCAAGAAATTAGATCTCACCCATGGCACTTCCTCCCTAGGAAACTCTTCTTGACTTCTATTTCAATGCCCAACGTTTTTGTCTGTCTTTTCTAATTACCTCAGTCTTATCTTCCTTTTTTAACAATTGCTGTTTACCTAAGAGCATTACTCAGGAGGCTAACGAACCATTTATTATGGAGTTTTGTACCTTACCACCATATGTTTTTGCCTATCCTTGTAATTTAATTCAACTATGAATAAAATACAGTTATGCTTTATCTACATTAAAATGGAAATTATTCAAAGTACTTAACTGGCAGAGTAAAAAGGGTCATTCAGTCTTTTTTTTTAAATTTTTATTTATGATAGTCACAGAGAGAGAGAGAGAGGCAGAGACACAGGCAGAGGGAGAAGCAGGCTCCATGCACCGGGAGCCCGATGTGGGATTCAATCCCGGGTCTCCAGGATCACGCCCTGGGCCAAAGGCAGGCGCCAAACCGCTGCGCCACCCAGGGATCCCCATTCAGTCTTTTTTTGAAGTTCTTTTTTTAGCATGGTCATGGTGTTTGGGAGGCCAATATTCTTTCTTAGGGATCATAAATATTGCTAATACTCAAAAGCAGTCTTCTTACTTTAAGGAATCAGCATCCTTAGAGAAGACCATATGAATTCACCTTCAGAAAGAGCCTTCTTCCCACCCCCACCCCCAGCCCTTTGTAAAACGAAATGCCCTTGTTTGTAAATCCTTGGACACTTGAGAATAAAACCCCTCCCTTGAAAGAAGAAAGAAAGAAAGAAAGAAAGAAAGAAAGAAAGAAAGAAAGAAAGAAAGAAAGAAAGAAAGAAGAAAGAAAGAAGAAGAAGAAAGAAAGAAAGAAAGAAAGAAAGAAAGAAAGAGAAAGAAAGAAGAAAGAAAGAAAGAAAGAAAGAAAGAAAGAAAGAAAGAAAGAAAGAAAAGAAAGAAAGAAAGAAAGAAAGGAAAGAAAGAGAGAGCCTTCTTAGCCTCTTAGATAGTTTGAGGAATATGCAATCAAGCAAGAATCAGATTTGACCTAGACACATACACACACACAACAACATACACAGGCCTAAAAGAATTGTTTAAAATATATAAAACACATATTGTTCATCATCCTTTTCATTTAACAATACATAAAACACTTATATTTCTCAACATGGTTCTAAACAGCTAAAATTCTAATGGTTTTAAAAAGAAAAAAAGATCTTATAAATATTGAGGCATGAGGACCAGTGTATTCTCTGAAGCCAGAAGTCTGAACTTCTAAAAAAAAAAGTGCTTTAACTTTTCTTTTACAGTTAGACATATATGTGAATGTTTTCGCAGTGATCTAAATCCAACATGTTTACACACACACACACACACACACACACACACACAAACTTCATATATTTATTGGTTGAAATTACCAGTGACAGAAGAAGATTGCTTCTCTACCCCAAGATACCCATTTTGACCATTGGTTTCTCAAAGTGTACTCCTGGGGATTGAGAATACAAGCCCACATATCCAGCACTGTTAACTGGGCTTTCTCTGGTTCCCATCCATTCTTTTGACATCTTTAGTGGGACAGCATTAACGGACTTTTATGTAGTTGGAACTGATCAATACTTTTGTACAGAGACAAGGTGTTGCTCTGTGGATGGCTCTAATTTGTGCTATGTAGTCTTCTAAAGGACACTGCCACTTTTTCCATTCAGATAGTTTGGCATGGGTCAGGAAGCATTGATCAAATTCCATATAAATGATCAAGAAAAGTAATATTGATATAATGAATGAAACATTATATATATATATATATATCGAAGCATACATATTATACAAATTATTGTTTTCACAAGATCTTAACATCATATTATTGGTGAGTACAATATATATGTTTTTGTGTATGAAGATAGAAGGGATCAGAAAGCTAGTCAAGTAATCCTTTATTCATATGAACTATTAGAAGGAAACAATAAAATTATGTGTTTCCTTGGACCACTCTATTCTTGGTTTTCCAGAGATAAAGCAAATTAGGGAAATAGAGGCAGTTTAATCAATACGCTTTTGCCAGGTTTTGCAGAAGAATCTAACAAAGAAAATATCTGGAGGAAAAGACCAAAGCATGTAATTTCCGTAACCACAGGGGATCTTTTCATTAGCCTCCTCTTTGGTTCTTAATAGTTTTCCAGATGCATCTGGGGACTGGTATGATGATTATCTCTGTACAATTGCTCTGTCTCTTTAATGATACACAGAACTTCAGTCTGACAGAGGGAAGAGAAAAATTCTATCTAATCTTCTTTATGTTATGATAAAGCCATCGCTGAGATAATGTTATGTTAAAATAAAATTGGATTCCAGGTACCTTTTAAGTATTTGAGACATTTCAAACACCACTGAAACCCTAATAATTGGCTCCAAGCAACTCTTGCTTACCTGAAAGGATCAGTGAATGCTTAGGAAGACCCAGTAACTCCTTCTCCTGTTGGTGCTAATGAAGTATGAAATAGACTAATGTTTTCTTGTTTCTTTCTCAGTTTTTTTTCTACCATAGAGTCCCAGGTGTACTGAAATTGTACCTCCCCCACAAAATTAGACAATCCTCTCCATACCATTTTTCCTTCTCTCCAAATCTCTCATAAGGAAACACAAGCACAGACAGCAGTAGCAGCACCCCCACCAGCATGATAATATCTACATCAACCTCTTACATCGCTCTACACTTACAGAGACTTGCTTCATCCAATTTTGTCTCTCTCCAGTATCTTCTCTACACTGGTCTGTTTGAGTTTTTAACCTAAAATTCATAAAGAGCTTTTTTTCGGTCTAAAGATGAAAACCAAATCATTCCATGGCCTCCAAGACCCTGCAAAGCCTGAGTCATGCCTATTGTCAACACCATATGCAGCTTGATCGTCCTTACACTCTAACCACAGTGGTTTTCTTCCATTTCCTCACCTGCTCTGGGTCATTTCACATGCTGTTTCTTCTTTCTGAAGCAATCTTCCCTATATCGTTCACCTTAGCAACTTGTCCTGTTTTAATTTAGACCTCTTTCGCTTCTCATTTTTGCAGAAATACTACCCTTCTTATTAACATTAACATGGGTTGGAGGTCAGCCAGTTACACACTCCTGAATTATCATAGGCAAAACAGGATTAAAAAAAAAAAACAGGATCAAGTTTATATTTTTATATATTATTCTCACCACTATGTCATCTTATACAGTCCTATGTTATCATAAAGAACTATCAATGATTTCATTATAATTTTTATATATTTACTTGATATCTGATTAATGTACATCTACATGATACTGTACATCTACATGACTAGACTGATGAATAGAGGGATAATTTTGCACACAACATGCAGTATTTTGCTTGTAATACACACTTAGCAAATTACTAAATGTTGTAGAGCATTATTGTATCAGGAAATATTTAACATATTGCATATATTATCTAATCACCACCAAAAACTAGTGTCTTTGTGTATCATTACCTTATTTTACAGATGATTGATAAAATAGCATTCCCGAAGTGACATAGCAAATAGTATTACCTTATTTTGATCCATATCCCCCACTCTAAGATATATCCAAGTCACTACCATCCCCTGAGTTTCTGTAACTGACTCTACCTAATCTAATAATTTTAAAAATCCACAGATTAACACACAGACTGCAGTTCATAAATGTTAGTTGCAATAACATCACATTTCTTCTTAAAACTCTCCAAAGATTTTCCGTTTTCCTTGCATTACAACCAAAAATCCTTGAAATCTTGCTTTAAGAAATGTCAGAATAGCCTGTAGGAGGCTATTAATCTTTCAGATCACATTTATACACTCTGCACCAAATTTGAACATACATACACATGCATACATGCATACATAGGGGAGAATTATTTGAAGACACAGGAAAATGGGGAAAAAAGGAAAAGACAGAAAGTTTGTCTAACATAGAAAAAAAGGACATATACTAGCTGATATATTCATTATATGCTTTTTACCTGAGGGAAGTCCACATTGTTATGAGTGTGTAGAACTCAGAGAAATAGCAATTTTACCGGATTTAGGACTAAGAGAATAAAGTTTGAGCTGCCAGTTCAATTGAAAAGTTAGGGGAGTTTCCTGGAAAATAGTATTCCACAGATATAAAAGTACAACATCCAAATATAAATATTTCTTAAGTCCTTGCAAAATACTGGAATTATACTTGCACTGGGAAAGTGCCAAAGAACCAGTAAAAATCACAGCCTAAATGGATGACAACAGTGAGCAGAGATTTCAGCTGCGACTCACTGCAAGGAAAGATAGATTTTGGAGTTTTGAGTACAGCCCAATTAACTAACTGATGAACAAAAATCAACTATGTCTCATAGAAGATGAGAGAATACAGAGTCTTTCAAACATTCTATCTATAATGTCCATGGTATAATTCAATTTATTATGTATGTGGAGTAGTAGGAAAATTTTCTCCTTAATCAAGAGAACACAACAGTCAATAGAAATGACACCAAGATGGTCTAGATGTTGGAATTTGCAGAAGAAAATCATTTTAAAAGAGCTAACAAACAGATTCCAATACATGAAGAAAAGCATAGGTGTAGTGAATAAGCGGGTGGTAAATATCAGCAGGAAAAATAAGCCAAAATAAGAATAACGTAGAATTTATTGTACTGAAACATACACTAAACAACAACAACAACAACAACAACAACAACAACAACAAAAAACTGCATAGGCCTCAGGGGAGCAGAACAGATAAAACACAAGCAAGTATAAGTTAAAATTGAAGACATAGCAATGGAAATTATTCAAATCCAAAAAATAGAGAAATAAATGAAGAAAAATTAATAGAGCTTCCTACACTAGTAGGACAGTATCAAATAATTTATAATATTTGTAACTGAATTCACAAGTGAGAGAAGCATTAATAAGGCAGACAAAAATATTAAAAAAGAAATAGAGGTCCTAAATTTCTAAAACGTGATGAAGAACATAAATAAAAAAAATAAATTCAGGAAACTCTTAATAGGATCAATAAAAAAAAAAAAAAATTTCATCACATCATAGTCAAAATGATGAAAACCAAGATAAAGATAAATTTTAGGAGATATTTTTCTTCAATAAATGGTGCAGGAAAAAAACATTAATACCCCAAAATAAAATTCACTCTAAATCTTTTATCTTATACCTACCTTTATTTATAATAGATCCTAGATCTCAATGTAAAACTAAAATCTACATAATTCTTAGAAGAAATTATAAAATAAATATTAATGGCCCTGGCTAGACTAAGTTTTCTTAGACATAGCATCAAAAGCATGACCCAAAACAAACTGACAAGTTGAATTTCATAATAATTTAAAACCTTCCCTATGTGAAAGTCTGTTAAGACGATGTAGAATCAAGCAGCTGACCACGTAACAACTATTTTTAAACCATGTTACCAACAAAAGACTTGTTTTCAGACTACATAAAAACTCTTTACACTCAGTAGTGAGAAAGCAAACAAAATACCAAACAAAATCATTTAGAAATGGGCTAATGTCTTATTAGATACTTCACCACAGAATTTATGAAAATACCAATTAAATACATGAAAAATATGCTCATCATTTTTTAGCTGTTAGGAAAACTCAAATTCGAGTCACAATGAGGGATGCCTGGGTGCTCAATCAGATGAGCATCCAACTCCTGATTTCAGCTGAGGTCAGGAGCTCAGGGTTGCGAGATCAAGCCCCTTGTCAGGCTCCATGCTGCTGAGCTTGCAGCCTGCTTAAGATTCTCTCCTCCTTTTGCCTCTCCCAGGGCCCCTCTCTCTCTAAATAAACACATACATACAATGAGATATTAAATACTAAATACAATCAAATGCTAAAATAAAAATACAACTACTAACACTAAATGGAACTGAGAGTGCAGAGATGCCAGGTCTCTCATACATTGCTGGGGTGAATATGAAATGGCACAACCACTCTAGGATTCCGGTTTATAATTTCTCTAAAAGTTAAGTAAACACTATGTGTCTCAGCAACTTCACTCTTGATTTATCTACCCTAGAAAATTAATGCTTTAATTCACACAAAAATCTAAACACAACTGTTCATAGGAGCTTTATTTTTATTAGCCCAAACTGGAAACAATCCAAATGTTCTTAAACTAGTATATGTTTAAACAAATAGTGGAGTATCAGTCAGCAATAAAAAACGATCAAATATTAAGATGTGACAAAATGGATAGGTCTTAAGGACATTGTGTTGAATTGAAAAAAGCCAGTTTCAAAAAGTTGCATGCTGCATATTTTCTTGTATACAACATTTTTACCATTACATATTATGGAAATGGGAAGTTATATCTAGAAAAACAGAGAAATGTGGACCAATAGAAGTTTGGAGGGACCTTGGAAGTTTACCTAGAACGCCTAAGCTCAGAAGGAAGGAATTTTCCTGGAATGTTTCAAAAGCTAAAATTGCTTACAAAGCTGAGATCTAGTCGCCTCTAGACACCATGGTATGAAACAGGTCAATCCCACAGAATGGCGCAGAGGTGGCCTCTGAGGTGGAGGGAAGACACTCAGATTGGCCACCAAGATTTTCGGTGACCCTGTCCTCTGAGAAACGAGAAAGCAAATGGGGAATTGAAGCAAGAAGAGGAGGAAAGCAGAGGCCACCAGAACACTTCTCCACGTCAGGCCAGCGCTTCAAGACTCCCTGACCTGAAGACCCAAAACAGAAGATCTGCTCTCTTAAAGCAGAAGGCACAACAGAACAGGCAACAGAAATTTTGGAGCAAATAAATGATAGCCTCTTTCTCTTTCTTCTCCATATAAGTAGCAACTAGCTTTCTCCATTCAAAATGATGCTTACATAGGTCCTTTGGAGAGATCCTGTTTTCTCTCTCTGTTGTTGCCTCTGTGTGTGTGTGTGTGTGTGTGTGCACTTGCGTGTGTACATGCATGTGAGTATTTGTGCACTGCATACTCTGTATTCTCAGTATCTGAAGGATGAAAGTGACTGCTTGCTACTGTGGGACAGCTACTGAGGACCTGGATCAGAGGATTAAAACCAAGTCTAGAATCACCAGAGCACGTGCAACAAATGGGGGAGAGCACAACCTCTCAGAAGAGCTGTACAGGATGAAGTTTATAACTTAATGGAACATGACAATTAAAGAGCACCTTTGCACATATATGATGACATACAAAATAAAAAAAATTGCATGAAATGTAAAGAAAATGGTTGTGTTCTTTCAGTCTGAAATGAATACAGCTAACTCTGGCTGTCTTTTGATTACTGCTCGCATGGTAGATTTTTCCGTGGCCATTTACTTCTAATCTATATGTACCTTCATATTTAAAGCCAGTTTCTTGGCAATATGTATATTAGGATCATGTTTTCTGATATATTCTGACATGGCTGTCTTTTAATTGGTACATACAGACCATTGACATTCAAAGTGATTATTGACATATTTGAATTGATATGTATATTCATTACCATCCTGTTTACTGTCTTTGTTCCTATTTTCCTATTGTTCCTATTTCCTTTTGTTCCTATTTTCCTATTACCATCCTATTACCATCCTATTATTGTCTTTGTTCCTTTGTTTCCTATCCTACAAAAGTCTTCCAGTTTTTTTCTGCCGTTTTAAATTTTAATTGAGCATTTTATATGTTTCCATTTTCTCTCCTTTATTAGCATAATAGTAACACTCTCTCTTCTTCTTCCTCCTCCTCCTCTTCCTCTTCATCTTCTTCTTCTTCACTTACTGATAGCCCTAGAGTTTGCAATATACATTCAACTAATGACAATTAACCCTACTTTCAAATAACATATTGTTACTTCAAGGAGACTGTAAAGACTTTATTAATAGCAAAACAATCCTACCTCCTTCTACCTTTCTTGCTTCATCCTGTCATTCCTTTCACTTACACATAAGCATAGGTACAGGATATATACACAAACATACATAACTGAGTAGTCTTCCTATTTATTTTTTGCTATTACTGTATTTGAACAAATTGTTATTTGTTAATAAGAAAAAAGGGTTTCTACTTTGCCTTCTCTTATTTCTTCTTTGATGCTTTTTTTTTTTTAATGCAGATCTGAGCTTCTGACCTATATAATTTTCCTTCTCTCTAAAGAAATTGTAACATTTCATTCAGGGCAGATTTACTGGTAACAAGTTTCCTTAATTTTTGTTTGGCAAAAGAAGTCTTCATTAGGTTTGGCTAAAGGTTTCTTCACTTTTGAAATATAATTTGCCAGGACAAAGAATTCTAGCATGGTGTTTTGCTTGTTTTCTCTCAATACTTTTAATATTTCTACTCTCTCTTCCCTTGAATAGTTTCTGAGGAGAAATCAGAGTTAATTCTCATGTTTTCTTCTCTATAAATAAGTTGTTTCTCTTCCCTCTTCCTTTTCAAGTTGTTTTCTTTACATTTGATTTTCTGAAGTTTGGATATGCCTTACATACATGTAGATTTTTGGGCATTTATCTGGCTTGGTGTTCTCTGGTGTATATCTTCAAGCTCAGAGACCTTTTCCTCTGCCATGTCCAATCTGCTAATAAGCCCCAAAAAGGCATTCTTCATTTCTGTTAACAGTGTTTTTTTGAATCCCAGTATTTTATTCTGATTCCATCTGTTTATAATTTCCACCTCTCCACTTACATTATCCATCTTTCTTGCTGTTGTCTGCTTTTTCCTTTAGAGGTTTTAGCATATCAATCTAGTTAAAAAACGATTTTCTCAATAATCGTAACATCCTTGACATATCCAACTCTGGTTTTGATGCTTGTTGGAAGCTTCATGAAACAAACTGTGTTTTATTTCTTTGTGTTTTAGAGAGTCTGATAGGCTTGTATTTTTGTTTTGTGAAAATCCAGGCCTGATAGACCTAGCACTGAGTTTTGTGGAAGTTTCTGCTCTGATAAATTGTGATTCTCTGCATCCTCCTGTCCGTTTCTCCAATTTGGGGTACAGCAGTGTGCTCTGTGACCTCACTTCTCTACAGATCTAAGAAGAGTTTTTTATTTCTTTTCAGTTAGTTCATCTTTTTTACTTATTGTTAGGATGGAGTGTCAACTTCCAAGCTCCTTACATGCTGGCTATATGGTTTTTATACCACTATCCCTACTGGTTTAATCAATTTTATCATTTTATCTTCCAACTTTTAGCTTTGTTAATTTTCCCTATCATTTGTTGTCTATTAATTTCAGTTCTTGTCATTAATTTTCTTCCTTCTACTTACTTTAGATTTAATTTGCTCATTTTTATAGCTTCATAAAGTGGAAACTTAGATCATTGATTTTAAACATTTCTTCTTTTCTACTGTGAGCACTTAAAGCTTTAAATTTCTCTCTCAGCACTCACTACTTAGCCTCATTCCACAAGTTGTAAATATATTCTTTTTTTCATTATTATCCTCTTCAAAATAGTTCCTAATTGGTCTTATTACTTTTTTTTTGTATCATAATTTTTTTAGTAGGATGTTTTTCACTTTCCAGATGTTTTGGGCTTTTCTGTTTATTGCATTATTATAGATTTATAATTTAATTCCTTTTTTGTCAGGGAGCATCCTCTTTAAGCTTACAATATCTTGAAATTTACTGAGACGTATTACTCTCACCTGCCCCCAAAACTATTTGGTTATCATCCCATTGCATTTGAAAATAATGTACATTCTGTATTACATGGATGAAATGCCATTTAGATAACATGGTTGATATTGTTCATTTTTGCTGATTTTTTTGGGGGGGGAGTAATTGTCCAATTACTAAGGAAGGTTAACATCATCACATCTGATTATGGATTTATCTATTGAACTGTTTCATTCTGCCAGTTTTTCCTCATATATTGCTAAGCTACCTGAAGTTTCCGGATCTTTCGTTTGGCATCTGATGCTACTGTGGGGAATCCTCTGTCTCTATTGCTTGATACATTTCAGAGAAATCCACAACTTGCTTCTAAGCCAAGGAATTCTAGATCAACTTTCAAGCTCCCTCCATCCTTCTTGTAATCCAAATTTCTCTGTCTCAAAAACTAGTTTTATTTATAGCTGGTAGCTAAGCATTCCTCCTTCTCTAATTTCACTGATTATAGAGCATTATTTTCTATTCTGTTTTGCTATTTTTTTTCTCTATACTCTGAAATAGCGCTATTATTGTTCTTGGTTGGGGTGCATTATAAAGAAGAAAGAAGTAAAAATACCCTCACACTGTCATGTTCACTCAAATAATCATTGTTAAGTATTTTTAAAAATGCACTATTGAAATCTATCCTCAAAGCAACTTTAAACAATAGGTATAGTTAATCTCTTTTCGCCCATGAAAAAGCTGAAACAAGCCAAAGGGATATCACCAGGAAATGACAGAGATAGTGCTTGGTATGGAAGATGCCTGACTTTACAAAGTCATTAAAGCATATTCTGCTAAATAATAATGAGAAGGGATAAGTAGACTCACAACATTATACAAAGGTTTTGTGGGTTTTTACATAGTAAATTAATTGCAAAGCCCTGCTGATATGGGTTTTTGGAGTTAGGAAAGGAATAATTGATTTTAATTCATAAGGTGCAGCATAAATTACAACATATAAACTATAGGCCAAACGTTTCGCAGTTTGAGGACTGCTCAGAGAGCTGGTATTCCTAAATGTGGTGGGTCTGAAAGAGCAGGGGCAGGTTGGTAGACCCAGGATGATGGTGGACCCAAAATGATGGCAAAGACTAGGTGCTTAGAGTGGTAGGTAGTGCTATCCTGCTGAGATTCTATTGGTCCATCATAGTCTGATAGCAAATGGTATTTGAAACTCCTGAAGCCTCAAAGGCATATAATTAGATGTAGGCACAAATGGAGAATAAGGGACAATGGATAATGAGAAGGTCAATAGGTTGAGCTAATTCAAATTATGAGGCAGAACTTCTAGAGAGGTTCTAGGCTTGCCTATAGGAGTCCTCAAGGGGCAGGACTGGCCACATTATAGAAGAAACTCCTTGGGTAATTCTACAACCTGTATAGCTCATCCAGTACCACTTACTACTAATAAAAGCATAATGAGTTATTGGTGAATGCTCAAGTCCAAGTCATAGAATTAGTAAAGAATAATAGCTTATTCTTGCTACAGTCTAAATGTTTTCTTTAAATTTTATTGGTAAAATACATCACGCATGATGGGGTTTTAGAAAGCACTAGATCATTTAGATTCTGCTTTTAAACAGTGTATACTTTGATGTATCATAGAATCTAATAAAAATGCTAAACCAGGCCATTAAATATTTATGTGCTGTTTGTATATTGTGTTGGGAAGGGACTTTAATTAGTTTGCTGCACAAGAGAGAATCTGCATTTCCATAAGGAGAAGATACGCTAAGATGGATGTTTTAGCCATAACTTTCTACATAGAATAGTTTCTTTTTTTTTTTTTTTTTTATGATAGTCACACACAGAGAGAGAGAGAGGCAGAGACACAGGCAGAGGGAGAAGCAGGCTCCATGCACTGGGAGCCTGATGTGGGACTCGATCCAGGGTCTCCAGGATCGCGCCCTGGGCCAAAGGCAGGCGCCAAACCGCTGCGCCACCCAGGGATCCCCCATAGAATAGTTTCTAATCTGGAAACCATTCAAATGGCATTATAGACATAAGAATAAGATGGGTAAGGGCAAAAAATATATATAAGATGAAAATCAATCAATGATAACATGTTCCATTGTAATTGAAGCTGATGTGATGAAATATAAGTAGCAGAGACTGTGAAGGATATTCTATTCTCTTACAAAGTAAACTTTCTGTTTTCTATTCAAAAAACTCATTTTATTTCCTTACTATGACAGTTTGAACATTCCTGAGATTTTAATTATCCGATATCTTGCGTGTCCTCAGGAGGAATTCCTGGGAAAATGGAAAGACCTTTTGAGCAAGAGAGAATTAGACTCAATGAAATCCAACTCTCCATATCTGAGCTGTGCAAACTAATGCAGGTTATTCTCTGAGCCATATTATTTTGATGTATTGATTGGCAATACTAATAATTTTCATGGAGCCTCTTTGTAAGAAGGTTAAATTTCAGAAGTTATGATTTAATTAATAGTTACAGTTCTTTGCTCATAATAGATGTTCAGCCAATGTTCCTATCCCCATTCTTATCTCAAAGTCCTTATCCTGCATATATTTTTTATTCTTCTATTTGCATTTTCAACTAATATGTTTCTTGCAAGTTGTCTTTCTATCATGACTACACTTTTCTCTCAGTCCTCAATGTCACAATTTATTTTTTTTCAATGTCACAATTTAAAAGTAGATCCTTCACAGAATCCATCTTTTAAAGGAAACTCAAACTCTTCCAACTCTTCCAACGCTGTATTACTTGTTTAAAATTATTTTTTAATATATATTTTTTATTGAAGTTTGGTTTGCTGTCATGTAGTATGACACCCAGTGCCCCTCCTGTCAAGTGTCCTCTTCAGTGCCAATGAACCGTTTACCCCATCACCCTGCCTGCCTTCCCTCCCACTTCCCCCTTCTTTGTTTCCCAGAGTTAGGAGTCTCTCATGTTTTGTTACCATCTCTAATTTTTCCCACTCATATTCCCTCCTTTTGTTTAAAATTAATGCCAGATTAAATCTTAATTCCTATCTATTTTTCAGTCTTCATCTCTGCATCTCTAAACTTATATTCCACTACTCTCAACATACTCTAGATGATGGAGAGTAACTATGGAAATATGATGTACACTAAATATGATGTATCCCCTACATACTACTTCCTTCATTGTTTATGCCCCAGGTAAAATAATTTTTATCTCATTCTCTGTGAGCCAAGTACCTTGCTTCTCTATGTCTCAATGCCCTCAACTATAAAATGGGCATAATAAATCATGTCTAGCATATAAAGTAAAGCACAATAAATATCTGTGGCCATCATTAGAGTTGTTAATAAACTCTGCACATCCTTAAAACATGAATTCCCCTGGAGATTTTTCTATGACCGTGTCATTTCACAATAGTCTTGCCACTTTGAACTCTATGACATTTGATGGTGATCATATTATCTTGTAGATATTTAATTTACTTAGCTTTTGTTTAAGCTTTGACCTCCAAGTAAAAAAATAATTATTTGAGGGCATGACCTAGGAGTTACAATTATTTTGTATCTCTAGTAGAATAGTGGGGTCAGAGAAGTGGTGAATAAAAACTAGCTATTATAGGGACCTCTCAGTAAATAAATGCATGGAACGTAGCCTTAGGTCTTTATTTTTGTTGCTGATGTAATTAACTTTACATTATGTTGTTTTAGATTTTTTTTCTATGTTAAAATAATGTAATTCCTTACTTCAGATTCTTGACTCTTTCCCAGAGAATTCTTTTTCCATCCCCTTCTCAAAACATAAGTGCTTACAGAGAAGAAACCATTGATTGGAAAAGTCATTAATTCACTTACTTAGAATTTGAATTAAATTCTAATGCTTTGATCAAGTTTCGCAGTATCTATACCATAACTCACAAATGGCAGTTGTGCAATAAGTTTCTTGAATGATGTTTTCCTTCTTGTTTTGGCTTCTATCCAAGAATACTTTTCTATAAATCTTTCTATGATATCAATCCATACTTCCACCTATATTATACTATACAACTAAGCTCAGAAGTCAGTAACTCTTCACTCTTAACAGAACTTTAATTAATGTCATTGGTAATGAAGTCACCAAGTTAAGGTGACAGATATCCTATATGGAAGTTAATATTAAAAACTTAAGTGGGAATATTACCAATACTGTAGAGTTATGCAGTCTTTTTATTCCCATCATGAGTGGGAAAAATCAGAAGCAGAGCTCTACTTCCAAAAAAGAATAAACATCTCATTTAATATAAAATATCAAACCAAAGAAAAAAGCCAATGGCCTTGAGATAAAAATGCTAATATTTCTAAAAACTGTCAGTAATATTTGGTGAAGGAACCTCACATGGAATATCTAGTATAGAAAAGAAAGCAATTAGAATACCATGAACTGGGGGAAATTTCAAATGTATTAATAAGACCAAAGCTATGAGATATAATACATTCTACATTAAAAGGAGATGCATATTCCAAGAAAAAAACCTGTATATTTGCTTTAAAATCAGCTACAAACTATATTTTTCTAGGGGCTTTTCTGTTTGGCATGGTGAAAAGGGAACTGGATTAATTATTTAGGAATGCAGATGAAAACAACAAATAATAAGAGCATTTCTTTTCTTCTGAATAATTTCTAATTTATGTGTCTATGGCAGTATTGTCTGGCACATAGTAGGTGCAAAATAAAATTTATTTCTTTTTTTACAATGTAAATATTAAATATTTAATAAATAAATATTAAATGCTACTGCACAAAATGGACCAAATAAGAAATCAAATGGCAAATCAAAATGTGTCTCAAAACAAAAGAAAAAGGAAACACAGTATTCCAAAACCTATGGGATGCAGCAAGAGCAGATACTAGGATGATATTTATATTATAAATGCCGTATTAATGAAAAAAAGTTCAAGTAAACAACTTAACATTATACTACAAGGAATCAGAAAAAGAAGAAACTTAGCTAAAATTGAGTAGAGAAAGGAAATAACAAAGAAAAATCAGAAATACAATAGAGACCAGAATAAACAATAACATAACATTGAAAATAATGACCAATTAAAAAAAAAACATTGATAATGCTTTAACTACATTAACTAAGAAAAATAAGAGAGAAGACCCTAAAACCAAAATGAGAAATAGAAGAGAAAGCAATACAATAGATAACCACAGAAATGCAAACACAGAAATGATAACAGACTATTATAAACAATTATATACTGACAAATCAGATACATTAGGGGGAAAAAAAAACAGATAGTTCTTAAAATCACACAAATTACCAAGATTGAATCATGAATTTTGAGTCCAAGAAATAGGAAATCTTCTTAGACCAGTAACAAGAATGAAACTTGAATTAGGAATCAAAAACCTCCCAGCACAGAAAAGCCTAAGACTACATGGTTTTGTTGGTGAGTTCTTATAAACATTGAAAAAATAGTTAATGGCATTATTTATCAAATCTTACAAATAATGGAATATAGGGAACACATTCAAAAAAATTTTAGGAGGCCAGTACCACCGAGAGACCAAAGCAGGATAAAAAAAATATAAGAACAGAAAAGCCTAGTTTGTCTGATTATAACTAATACTTTGGCTTTCTTTTGACATCAATTTGCTTGAGAAATGTTTTTCCACTTGTTCACATTCAATCTGCAGGTTTCTGTTGTCTAAAATTAGTCTCATGGAAAAAAAAAAAAAAAAAAAAAAGAAAGGGATCCCTGGGTGGCGCAGCGGTTTGGCTCCTGCCTTTGGCCCAGGGTGCGATCCTGGAGACCCGGGATCGAATCCCACGTCGGGCTCCCGGTGCATGGAGCCTGCTTTTCCCTCTGCCTGTGTCTCTGCCTCTCTCTCTCTCTCTGTGTGTGACTATCATAAATAAATAAAAATTAAAAAAAATAAAAATAAAAATAAATAAAATTAGTCTCATGTAGGCAGAAAAGCGATGTTTTTTTGTTTTTGTTTTGTTTAAAATGGATTAAAATCCATTCTGGCACCCTATGTTTTTTACTGGAGTGTTTGATCCATTTATATTCAGAAAAATTATTGCAGATACATATTTATTGCTATTTTATTACGTGCTTTGTCATTGTTTCTGGAGATTATCTCTGACCCTTCCTTGTCTTCGTAACTTTTGGTCTCTCCTTTGCAGTCAGAGTCCGGTAAGGGCTAATTTAGTGGTCACAATTCCTTTAATTTTTGTTTGTCTGAGAAACTCTTTATCTCTCCTATTCTGAATGATAGCCTTGCTGCGTAGAGGATTCTTGGCTGCAGGTTTTCCCATTCAGCACTTTGAATAGATCATTCCACTTCCTTCTGGCTTGTTAAGTTTTTGTGGAGAAATCTCCAGCTGGACTTAGGGGTTTTCCTTTGCAAGTTAAGGGCTTCTTTTGTCTTGCTGCTTTTAAGATGTTTTTTTTTTTTTTCCTTCTTTTTATTTTTTAAATGTTTTCTTTATCAGCATATTTTGCAAATTTAATTACAATATGTCTTGGTGTTGGCCTGCTTTGACTTTTATGGGGGGGAGGGGTTTCTGTGCCTCCTGGATCAGGATTCCTTCCTCAGATTAGGGAAGTTTTCTGCTATTATTTCCTGAAACAAATTTTCTGCTCATCTTTCTCTATTCTTTTTCTGGGACTCCTATCATGTGAATATTATTAATTTAATAAGGTCACTGAGTTTCCCTAAGTTTATTCTCATGTTGCATAATTATTTCTCTCTTTTGTTCAACTTCATTATATTCCATTATTTTATCTTCTAGCTCACTAATTCATTCCTTTTATTTTTCCTGCCTGCTATTCATTGCATCAAGCCTGTTTGAAACTCATTTATTGTATTCTTCATCTCTGATTGACTCTTTTCTAACTCTTTTATCTCTGTGGTAAGGGTGTCCTTCATGTATTCTATTATTTTCTCAAGCCCAGTGAGTACTCTTATGATTATTTCTCTAAATTCTCTATCTAGCCTGTTACTTACATAGGTTTCACTTAGATCTCTATGACCTTATCTTATTCTTTCATTTGAAATAAACTCCTCCATCTTGGCATTTTGTCTAAGTCTCTGCCTTCTTTTCTGTGTTAGGAAAAGCTAGTTATGTCTACTGCTCCCGAGAGTAATGGCCTTATGCAGAAGAAGGCATGTAGTGCCCAGGGCCCTGCATTTCAGGGAGTGTCTTCAGTTTGTGTTGTGTATACTTTGCTGCTATGTTTTGGCTGCTGTGTCGTTCAGGCCAGTTGTCTGCAGAGGCTCTCTTTACCTGCTGTGGGTAATATTTGGTCCCTGACCTGAATGTGGCAAGTTTTAATGGGGGTGTGCTCCAAGTTGTGAAATGAGACCTTACACTAACTCCACCAGAACTGAGGCCCTAAAGCTCTCTGATCAGGAGATGTGATATGGGCAGAGGCTCGTGCCAGTCTTCTGGGAGACAGGCCCACTGTGCTGGGACTGAGGCAAGCACAGGTTTGGGACTTAGTGTGAGTAGGTTAGGTGGCCAGTATCCACCCTGAGCTGCTCCCCTTAGATAGTTCTTTGTTTATGCTGAGGGATGAAGGAGGGAAATGGTGTCAGTCAGCTAAGTCTTTGTTCCCTTACATGAATGCTGCCTCTCAGGAAAGCACTCTGAGATCACCAAATAATCTCCCCACTGCGTTTCTAGGTTTTCTTCAGGTCACTGTTTCCATGCTCTCTGCTCCTGAGTTATTTGCCTGCGTTCTCTTCAGGAGCTGGGCAGTTATATCCAAGCTCTGTCCCAGCCAAGCCTGCTGACCTTTAAAACTCCAGTCTTTAAAACCAGGTGGTTCCAAGAACTCCCCAACCTTTTCCAAACCAATGGCTTTGGGGAAATATTATCCTTGCGCATTCCTTTGTGTGCTCTTTCCTCCCTTCTCTGAGACCACAGGTTTCTCCCTGCCACAATATCTGCAGCCTGTTTCTCCCCTAAACCACATCTCCACACTGCCTACCTTCTCCATTGTGGCCTCTTCTCTCCCGTTAGTTGTGGAGTTTGTTCTATCAGTCTTCAGGTTGATTTCCGGGGCATTTAGGATGACTTGATAGTCACCTAGTTGTGTTCATGGGATGAACTGAGCCTAGAGTCCTCCTACTCATCCACTATCTTTCTCTCCTCAATCTACGTTATTTCTTTAATGCTCCCAGTGTTTAATACTTTTCTACTGCAGCTACTTATACTGTTTAAGATTAAAACATAAGCAAAGTAGCATTAGAACAAATGTGTTTTCTCAGAATCGTTCTTTATTCACAAGATAGCAGCTTCCTATTGTTACATTTTTAAATGTTTCAAAGAATAAATGATGTGAATATGATCTTATGATGAAGTGTAGAGACACACCATGGACTAAGAAATTTCCAAGCACTACTTATTCATTTCATAATGTGGCTTTAATATTTCCCAAAATACTAGCGATGGAATACTCATTCATATGTCATGGTGGAAAATTATCCTTAAGAAGAACTACATTTACTATTTTATTTTGTTTAATGGAAGTGAAGGATAGTGGATGAAAGATCAAAGTTTACAGAGCCAAGAGGGGAGGATTATGCACATTTATGTGGTCATATTTTATAATATATGATGTGCCAGGAACATAAATAACTCCTAATATGAGGACTGAGTGTAACAGAAAAGCAGTGGGCTATGAAACTATATGAGCAGAATGGAACATTTGCACATATATCTTTAGTAAAATCTGAATTAGATTGAATATCATACTCTTCTTTTTCCCCTTCATTTCCAGAAAATGTCAGTAAGTGACCCCAGGATTAAAACATAGTCAACTACATCATGAGGAAAACATTATGATATATTTAAAAATTATGGTGTTGTCTCTATCCACAACTACAGTTTACATCAGCTTTCTAAGTATTTCCAGATTATCTACTTTGTTGCCTAACACAAAGGAGATTTTTTTTTTAACTAATTTACTTATTCATGAGAGACACACAGAGAGGCAGAGACACAGGCAGAGGGAGAAGCAGGCTCCCACAGGGAGCCCAATGTGGGACTCAATCCCAGGACCCTGGGATCACGACCTGAGCCAAAGGCAGATGCTCAACCCCTGAGCCACCTAGGTGCCCCAGGAGATATTTTTAAGATAAGATTGAGACACTTACTTGCTGTCTGATTTTCGGTAAGTTACTTAACTTCTGTATGTTTCATTTAACTCATTGGTCAATGTCAATAAAAATAGAACTTTCACAGGATAGTGGTGAGTATGAAATAGATTAACATTTATAAAATACTAAGTCCTTCTCTTCTTCCTGTAGAATCTCATACTTTTTAAACATTTGTTATATGTATTATAACCATTGATTTACTTGTCCTCTACATCTGAACTCAGAGCTTTTTGAAGAAATAAATTGTCTTTTGTTCCTGGTAGTTGCCTAGAACAATGCCAGACACACAATGGATATTCAATATATGTCAATGTACAAGTGACAAGTCTTGGGATTGAGCCCCACATCCAGCTCCCTGCTCAGTTGGGAGTCTGCTTCTCCCTCTCCTTCTGCCCCTCCCCCTACTTGGGCTCTCTTTCTCAAATAAATTAACAAAATCTTTAAAAAAGATACATTTTTTGAGAACATGACTATATTGCAGACAAGCATTTGGAGCCTTACTGAGAAATGAAATGATTAGGGTGATTATTCCCTAACAGGATTTATATACAAAATCTGCCAACATGAACTTGAGCTATGGAGTAGGTAAAATCTGAAATAATGTTAATTATCAGGGAAAACACATCATCCAAATTTAAATATGTATAGATTTTTTTTCTTAGTTAAATTTGTTGTTTGTGAACCTGTATTTGAAACTGATTATTTTAATATTTACACACTATCAGAATTTAGCAATGTAAGAAATCTCCAAACTTGTCCTGAAGTTTAAATAAAATCAAACCATAGAATCACAATGGACTTATCAAAGTGTCTACAGGATAAATATATAAAGGAAGATTTCCCAAATTCTTAAAAATGTAGGTAAAGGTTCTTGATTTCTCTAAAATCACTTTTCAATCATCAGACTATGTATTCTTTTGGAACTACAACGTCTCTGGAGTTGGCCTATATAAGTCATAGCTTCCCTAGCTGTTTTTCTTGGAGTGCCCAGGTGGTACAGTTGGTTAGGCTTCTGACTCTTGGTTTTGGCTTGGGTCATGATCTCAGGGTCATGGAGTCAAACCTTGCATGGGGCTCCATATTCAGTGCAGAGTCTGCTTGAGACTCTCTCTCCCTTCTCCATCTGCCTCTTCCCCCACGTGCTCACTCTCTCTCTGTCTTTCTCTCAAATAAATAAATAAATATTTTTTAAAAAAAATCAATGTTCTTAATTGAGACTAATGCTACTAAATTCAGTGTTTCTGTGAGAGATCAATGGAAGAGATGGATGGAAATATTCAGGATAATTTCTATCATATGGAAGGCAGTTAATAAGTATTAATTTACTAATCTTATCCCCTTTATTTTGTTTTATAGTTTATTTTTTTTGTTTTATAGTTTAATATAAATTTTAAATAATCATCAGCTAAGTTAATGGCAAAAATAAATAAAATAAAATAAAATAAAATAAAATAAAATAAAAAATACAATAAAATAAAATAAAAACAGAGACCAGGTCTCAGACCATTAGGGATTTTGTAGATTAAAGCTGATTCATTTATATCTATAGTATCTTTTGCTTTTGTTCATAAAAGGGATCCCATACAGCTTCCTATGAGAGGTAACAGGCCAAAGCTTAAAAACTTGTTTCTGTTTCTCGATGAGTCTTTATCATCTTACAGTGACCATAGCTAAATTACCTCTATAGCCTTCACCTTCCTCATTTGTGTATCACAGACTTAGAATCTATAATCTCATAAAAAATATGAATCTTTTCAATTTCAGAGGCTGCCTTGACCTAACAACTTATTTATTTTTGTCCCATTAAATGAACTTTTAATTAATTTTCTTTATTTATTTTATACCTATTTTTATTTTTTTTGGAAAAGTGACCAAATACATCCATAGCCGTGTTGGATAAAAAAAACTGACTAGAATGAAGAAACCTTGTTTATTAGTATTGTCTTGTCATTAACTTATTTATTTATTTATTTATTTTTAAGATTTTATTTATTCATGAGAGACACAGAGAGAGAGAGAGAGAGACAGAGAGACAGAGACAGAGACACAGGCAGAGAGAGAAGCAGGCTCCATGCAGGAAGCCTGATGTGGGACACGATCCTGGGACTTCAAGATCATGTCCTGGACCAATGGCAGGCGCTAAACCACTGAGCCACATAGGATCCCCTCCTTTATGGTCTTAAGATTTTTGTTTGGTTTCTGTGAACTTAGATTTTCTCATCTGTAACACAGAAGTGAGTGAAATCCAAGACTTTTGATCCCTATCAACTACTCTCTCTCTTTTTTTCTCCCTCCCTAAAACAAATGATATTTTATAATGTGAGACTTCCTCAGTTTAAACTGCATTATTTCTGGTATTAAAAAAATCAAACATTTTCCCTAAATTTGCCTCAATAATTTGCACTGTTAATAATACATATTTTAAAATTTATGGGTGTCAATAATATCAATGATATGGGTCATGGTACTTGGTGACCTCAACTCTTTATTTCAAATGGCATTTCAATTTTGACCCAGAGACAGGGCAAGAGGAAATATACTTATTTAGAAAAGTTTCTAATAGATTCAAAAACTCACAGAGGCCATTTCTTAGTAAAGAGGACATGTCTTCTCTTCCACTCTCCTGCCACATACTGACCCAAATAATAATGAACATCCATAATAACAATGTCAAGGGATTTGAAATATATGCATAGATTCAATTTTGAACATTTCCTAAAAAAAAAACTATAAATGGAGTTTGAGGTGAATTATTTTTACTTCTCAGATTACCAATGTAAACTGAGATATCATTTGTTACGTAGTAGAGAAGATTAAGGACATTTCCCTCCAAGTAATGGAAACTTAACAGATAAAATGCCCATTAAAATTTCTAAGGAGTTATAAAAATGAAATATATTTGCTCCATTTAAGCAATAATAGAGCCACTGAAGTAATGTATTCTTAATTACCACATATGGTTGGAAAGAGAATTTTCTTTTATTTCTGAATAACCTTCATTTTTTATCTATAATTCTAAATGTATACAATTGTCTACTTTACAAGACTTATGCAACACTTGGCTGATCAATAAACAAGCGTGATGTATGGAAGGGCTAATTGGAGTGCTATAGGTGCTAGTAGAAAATGGACATAACTTTAGTCAATGATATGGTCAAAAGTTCAAAGATGGATAAATGCTATTGATCTCTAGATCACAGAGAATTGCACAGAACCCAAAGTGTTAAGCAAATCAAGAAGTGAGTTGCTGGAAAAGACAAGAGGAGGTTGGGAAATGTGACAGAAAGGAGAACTTTACTTTGTTCCTAAACTGAAATGAATTTCCTAGATCTCCTTCCTATTGCCAATTTCTAATACTTATTTGGTTTTATGTATATGACAAGTGGTTTAGGCCTTTCAGCTTTTGGGGAAAACAAATCTAAATGTTTCATGATTAATAATAGTTGTAAAGGAAAGAAACAATGAAGGCATTAATAGGCGCTGGGTTGAGTCAGCAATTCCAAAGACTTCTATATTAAACATGGAAGTCAGCCAAAATAGAGCCTTAAATATCTTTAACAAAATGAATGACATAGAATAAAAATAATGAATTAAAATTGGCTGTTTCCTAGCATGACTGTTTATGATGTTTGTAAAATAAATTTATGAGACAGACTCTCTTCCCAGTAAAATTTACTGATTGGTTTATTCTTTGACAAAAGATGTGAACAGAACAATTTTGCAATTGCTTGAAAATAATGCTGGATTTATGGCCTGGTCAGAATATAAGAAAAATTTAATCATCCAGAACAGATGGAAGTGATGTAGTCAGCAAAACCTCCTTCTTTAGTATAAATGGACCAGCAAAAGCTAACTCACTACAGAGTCAGAATGGTAAGAGACAACAGAGACTTGGAGGCAAGCAAGGAGAGAGAAAATAGAAAACATATGGAAGAAGAGGATTGGACAGAGAAGAGAAGGGATGTCTAGAGTGATCTATTCTCTTTCTAGCCAATCTCTGTAAGCTCACACAGCAACTCCAAATATGAAGAAAGTTGCAAGTAGAGAGTTGGGTTAGTGACTCTCCATGTACGAAAGCACCCAATTACAGGTTTAATACATCCTCCCAGACACTTAACTCTCACTACCTCAGACTGTGACCTTATTTGGAAATAGGGTTATTGAAGATGGAACTAATTACACTAAGAGGGAGTCATTAGGATGCTCTCTAATAAAAAATGTTTGATGTCCTTATAAAATATGTAAAGAGGTACACAGAGACAAACACAGAGGGAAAAATGCCACCTGAAGACTAAGACAGAGAATGAAGTGATGCTTCTAGTCCAAAGATACCAGCAAACCACCAGAAGAGGCAAAAGCCCTCCAAAGGAACAAGTCCTGCCAATACTCAGATCTTGCCTCATCTCCAGAATTGAGAAAATAAGTTTTGTTGTTCTTTGTTAAAGAAGTCGTAGAAAATTAATACCTGCACAGAACCTCCACTCCTGAATAACACAAAAGAAAGCTACCAATAAAAATCCCTAAAAATCCAAATCTTCCATTCTACTTTAAGGCCAACAAGAAAAGTGAACTCTATCACTACTGATTTTAAATATTGTAATTATATTGTAGCTGGTTCTCTAGTATCTAGTCTCCCTGAATATATGTTAAGCTTCTTGAAAATGGGTTTTTCTCCTTCTAGTAGCTGGGGAAGAGCCAAATATGCAAATGTGCTTAATTTTTAAAACACAAATAGCCTAATGTGGTAGGCTTCAGAGCCACTTTGGAATCTAAAATCTGGCTGTCACACTCAGCACATACCTCCTTGGCCTTACAATGATTACAAAGATTAGATATTATATACAAAATATTTGCTACACATAGAAGACATTCGATAAATAGCAGCTAGTAAATGGTAAGTGGTAAAGTGTAGGGAAGGGGCTATATATGGAATGTATAGTCACAGAAGGATGTCAAATCATAAATATTCTACCCAAGGAAAGATGATTCACTATCTTAATCCTTGATTTCATCTGGGTTAAACAGGATGAGAATAGATAATATCGTTATTAAATGAATGAATCTTTGCTAAGTTATATGAACTCAACAAATTATGTCAAGTCATCAAGTAGTTAAAAAATTACAGATGTGTATACGAGCTGCATACTATTCCCTTTTTAATAGATTGTTTTATCAGCATCCCTCATTGCTTTGTCGAACTCTGCCCTTACAAGGAGTCTTAGTTTCTACCTTAGTTCTGAAGAGAGAAATAGAAAAATCTTTAGACACTCTAGTTTTTAAATTAAGTCCCTGATGCAGAATTAGGAGGTCCATGAACATAAGTGTCTTGGGCCGGTATCACTTATCACCAATGAAGATGTAGATCCTAGATAAACCCTCTTCTCTCCTTGCTTGTACTACCAGCCCAGCTGTGACTCCAATTGACAAAATTGATGAATCAAGATGGATCCTAGTCTTTTAGTCTCTCTAATCACATGAGATCCTTTTTGTGCAACCAACAGATTTTCCTTAGGTTAACATATTATATCTCAGGATATTCCATGGGAATCTAGACTTTCATGTCAAAAAGTAAACCAGAATCAGGGATCCTAATGTCAGAGGGAACCTCTGTCTACTGTCGCTTTCCTTCCTGCATGACTGTTTTGGTCTTTCCTGTTCAGATGAAATGATTTGCTTCTCTATTTCATACTGCACAATTTATGGCCACACGCAGGCCCCTAGCTTCCATTTTAAATATCCAGCCACTTAAAGGAGGAAAAAAAGAAATATTGCCCAGTTCCAAATGCCGAATTACTGATGAAAGAATTCTGACTGCGCCAGTTTGGATTATGCTCCTAATTCTAGTCCAATTCACCACGTCTGCAGAATTGGAATTCTGGAAGTCTATGTCCCAGTGACGGAACTATATGAATGGCAGGAGGCAGAGGTAAAGACTTGGTAAAATAAGGTCTGGAAAGGCAATAAAAAAGTTACCGGATACTCTGGATCCCTTCTATGCGAGGTATCTTGTCCTTAATTATTTAAAATAAAATGAAAAGCAGGTCTTAAGGCAACTCCTCCTTAAGTCGCTAACCAGAGTTTAGCGACTGATTTGTCTTACTTTCTGGTCATTCTGTACCTTCCTTATCTGAGAGCTATGACTGGGGCCTACCTTGGGTTCTGAGTGTCCAAAAACACTTGAATTAACTGTTGGCTTTCATTTTCCTCCTAAAATCAACTTCTCGGTTCTGAAGCTTGCAAGTATATCTCGAGATACGCCTTGGATGACCACGATCCGCTTGTATCACATGCATTCTCCTTTCAGGATTATCTTTCCCTAATGTCTGACTTTAGGTGTTTACGTCCCTAACCACAGCATTTCTCATACAACAGTCTGACCTTAAGATAGGAGAGAGTCTTTCCCATTTTGACAGCACTCTCCTCCAGGTAACCTTTAGAAACACTTTTGTCTTCCTTGACATAATCTGTTGACACGCAAGAAGAGACAGGAGTCTCCTCTCTCCTGGAACACCAGTGTGCTGGAAGGGCCTTCGGGCCTGACGAATCTTATGCAAACTGCAGGCTCACTAGCAAGCATGGCTATTACACGGCCTGCTCAGCCCTCACACCAGAAGGAAACAAACAGGGCTTCACTGGGGCAGTAAATATTCTATATAGCCCTTGGACTAAAAGTAGTTACATCTGTGAAAGATTTACAATTAGAGTCAACATAAATTAACTGTCCAAAGAAAATGAAAAATATAGATGTCCAAGGGATTTATGAGCAGACCACTTTGCATAGTTTCGAAGTACATTGAAGTGATTACCGGGAGAGCCCTAGTGATGACAAGAGATTTTGATTCACAGTGAGGATTATTGCTTCCTACATAAATGAGTAAAAGCATAAATAATGTAGCCTCAGGAGAAAACTCTTCTTTTTTGGTTTCAAATATTTGGCTATCATAAGACAGGGTAGCAGAAGGCTTGGGAGGATAATAGTCTCTCATCCTGAATCAATTTGAAATTATGGAGGGAAGATGCATGTGATCTGATTTCTTGTGACAAACATGTTTTATGTGAGTTAAATGAATATATGCTTCCAACACGATAATGACCTGTAAGAAATACCAGATTTAGTGAAATTTGCATAATTTAGTAAGAAATGCACAAATTAAAGTACTGGTCCCAGAAGTAGATGGCCATTTAATTACATAATAAACATTTACTTAACAATAAAGTTTTCTCATTGAAATGAACCTAATATATCCTCCTGGATGCCCTTCTACTGCAGTAGCAGAGCAGATAAACAGAGAAATGAACGCTGTATTTTGAAACCACAGAGTTAAAACATGACCTAGTCAAAACTAAAACCTGAATGTTATCATTCTTATTAGAATATTCATGAATTCTCACCAGTCGCTTTAAGAAAAACCATTTTAAATGCCCGGCACACTTCCTGACACATAAGTGGTACTCAATAAATATTTGTAGAATGGATTTACGAATGACTGAATATTTATTACCTTCAATAGAAAAGTCAAAGTTTAGGGAGGTGAAGAAGGAGTCCCCTTACCTAATCAGTTTATGATTCAGTAGCTAAAGAGAAATCAATATATTTAGAGTTCTTACTTGAATCCAATTACACCAGGCACAATGTCATTTTTGACATAAAGTTTTCCCTGGAAAGTATTTACTGCTGCCACTTGAATGAACACTCACTGTAATTTGGGAATGTGCAGCTATAATTACCTGGGTCTTTCTCAGTCTAAATGGTGATTCTGACGCATGACCATCCTTGGGAATCTGATCTTTCTGGCTTTTTAGTTGAGTTGCCTCACTGATTTTGCTTGTTTTCAACTTCTGAGCAGTGCAGTTAGGTTGAAAATAAAACATTTTCTTCTTGCCAAATATATATAAAGTGAAGAAGAGTATTTCTAAGGTTTCCTGAAACATAATACTCCTTTTATTCTTGGAAGTAGGTATCTTTGCTTCAACATTTTTCTATCTGTAAAAATATTTTATTATTATATGGTATGTTATTGATATAAATTTCCATAAAAAAGGTTTATGATATGTGTGTGTGTTTCTGTTTGTATGAATAGAAAATAATAGCACGTGATTAAATATTTCCATACTCCATTTTTAGAAAATTTCCTTTTCCCCACAAAATAATCTGTGGTTACTGAATACCATCAATTTCAAACAACCATAACTAAAATATCAAAATATATAATGAATATCCAGGTAATTAACCAAGGATAGTAGCCTAATCCTACTATCTATAAAACAAAAATTACTGGTTTTGAAAGAGAAACCATGAGCAACAAAAAAGTATATGACAAGAATCTTGGGCCATCTCAACATTTGGTCTCTCCTTTCCATTGTAATATAACTTGTTTTACAAGAAGTAGAGCTGCCCAAAATGGAGATGATTCACTGACTCATTTTCAGCTAGAAGTTATATAAGTAACTTCCAATGATGGAGATTCAAGCAAAAATGTTCAGTAGCAGATTTTTGTAACTTTGGCTTAAAATACACTTACTCCTTACCATGACCCCTTATCTCCTTGTTTCTTCTGGGTTGGACTATGAACATGATGCCTAGATTTTGACGAGCCACCTTAAACTACAAGTTCATATTGGAGGGCAGCCCGGGTGGCTCAGGGGTTTAGCACCACCTTCAGCCCAGGGCCTGATCCTGGAGTCCTGGGATCGAGTCCAAAGTCGGGCTCCCTGCATGGAGCCTGCTTCTCCCTCTGCCGGTGTCTCTGCCTCTCTCTCTCTCTCTCTCATGAATAAATAAATAAAAATCTTTAAAAAAAAGTTCATATTGGAATTAGAATCCAGGCATGGTAGAAAAATCCTGGTTCCACAAAGAAATTTATGGATCAGTTTCCCCATTCTGCCATTGGACTACCTGCTTCTGTACTCTAACTTGAAAATAGCATATTATTTATTAAATTTGTGATTTTTTATGTCCTGACACTCTTACTAATAAATAAATTAAATCCTTAATTATAAAGGCAATTTGTACCTGGAAACTACAACTACAGGAACTACAATCAATATTGGGGAAATATAAATATTCATAAATAGGAAGAAAATGTGCTTAAATGGTACTCATCCAGAAGATTCTAAGAATTTTTCATTTTTTTGGCATCTCAATTTTCTACCTTGCCACCTTGAAGAATATTCTAGGATAACATGTGTATAGGGAATAATAGTAAGCATACCTTATTCCTTTTAAATGACACTAGCTACAGAACCTAGTGCTATATCCCAGTAAATATGTTTAGAAAAAAAAAGAAAAAGATCTCTCCTACCTCCAAATCAAATCTTAGTATCTTACCATACTGATTTTAGAAATGCCTGACACATATTAGAAGAAAATGTTTTTAAAAGACAAAGAAAAGTAATATTTTCCTCGAGTGCTATGGCTACAATGCCTCTGTTCAATATGCAGATCGTCTCAAAGTCGGGAAGCCTTTGGACCTGACCAGCAAGGGCAGGGGGAGGGAGGGAAGAGTCAGGAGAGATAGAAACAGAGAGGTCAGAGGCAAAGAGAGAGAGAATGAGAAATAAAATAACCAAATGTCCCTTTCTTTTTTCTCCTTTAACTCACTGATAGAAAATAGTTGCAAGGGGGCATGAATTAATAAATTAGTGAATAATTGGGTAAATTATGTCAACGAGTTGCACTACTGATATTTAAAACTGCATCCTCATTTATGTATAATCTTTCTTGAAAAATTATAATATATATAAATTTACATATGGTAAGAATCAATCTTAATATAATTGTATGGATTTTAACATACGTATAACAGGATATAGAATAGGATATAGAATAATTCCACACCCCCAAAATTTCTCTTGGTGTTGCATGGTAGACAAACATGCCCACAACTCCTAAACCAAACCAATCAGGTATTTATTCTCCATTCTTGTAATTTTTACTTTTCCAGGATGTAATATATATATATATATATATATATATATATATATATATATATATATATAGTAGAATCAAACATGCAATTTTTGAACTGGTGCCTTTCATTTAGCACTAATGCATCTGAGATTCAGTGATGCTGTGTTTATCAATAGTTTGTTCCCTTCTTTTTTCCTGCTGAATTGCATTTCATCATACCTCGATTTGTTTATTCAAATGCTGAAAAGCATTTAGATGATTTCTAAATTTGGACGACTATGGGTAATGCTGCTATAACTATTCATGTACAGATTTTTTGTTCAAATATAAAGTCTTTTCTAGAGGGTAAATACCTAGAAGTGGGGTTGCGGGGCGCTAGGGTCGGTGTAAGCTTATTTGAATAGAAACCACCATGCTGTCTTCCAAAGTGCCTGCAACATTTTGCATTCTTACCATCAACAGACGAGAATGCCAATTGTTCCATATCCTTGGCAGCACTTGGTGCTGTCATTGTTCTATTTTTAAATTTCATCTTAGGGATGCCTGGGTGGCTCAGTCAGTTAAGCTTCAGACTCTTTCAGGCTTCAGCTCAGTTCATGATCTGAGTCCTGGGAGATCCACTTCTGCCTTGGGCTCTGTGCTCAGCGGGAAATCTGCTTCTCTCTGTGCCTCCCCCTGCTATCCCCCTACGCTTGCACTCTTCCTAAAAATAAAAAATCTTTAAAAACAAATTAATTAATTTTATTTTAACCACTCTAATAGGTGTGCCAGTAGTATATCACATCAGATTTCATTGTTTCCTTAACGACTGAATGATATTAAGCATCTTAATGATTATTATCTTAATGACATTAAGCATGCATACAGTTGCTATTAATGTACCTTCTTCAGCAAAGCAACTGTTCAAAGATATTACCCATTTACATTGGTTTGTTTTCTCATTGTTGAGACTGGAAAGTTCTTTTTGCAACTCAATTTTTTTGGTTAGGTATATGATTTAAAAGACTTTTTGAAGTCTCTGGCTAATCTTTTCATATTTGTAGCTGTCTTATATAGAGTAAAAGCATTTGATTTTTCTGAAGTCCAATTTATCATTTTTTTATCAAGCATTATTTTATTGTCATAAATAAGAATGCATTGCCTAACTCCAGGTCGCCAAGATTTTCTAAGCTTTCTTTTCAATGTTTCTTTTAATAGATCTATGTTTTACATTTGAGTCTGTCCACTTATAGTTAATTTTTATATACAGTGTAAAGTTTAGATCAAAGTTTTTTCCTTTTGCACACAGATGCTCATATATACCACCTATATCTGCTGAAAAGACTATGCTTTTTGTATTGAATTGCATTTGCAATTTTTTTCAAAAAATAATTGACCATATTTCTTTCTGTTTCTGCACTATTTGTTTCACTGTTCTATGTGTTTATCTTTTCGCCAATATCACAGATCCTTGATTAGGGAAGTTTTTTTTTCAAAGTCTTAAAATCATGAAGGGTGAGTCTTTTAACTGTTGCTTTCTCTCTGTATCATTTTTGCCCCTTCTAATTCACTTCTCTTTTCAAATAAATTTTAGAATCAGGTTATTTATATTTACGAATTACCTTCTGAGTTTTGATGGAGATTCCATTAAATTTACAGATCAATTTGGGAAGAACTGGCATCTTAACCATAGTGCGTCTTCACATCCAAGAATAAATTTTGAACTAGGCAATAAAATTTAAACCTTGTTCCTTGAAAAATCACTCTAAGTAAAATATAAAAACCTTACAACCATAGGGATTCATACATTGTCATAGTTTTTGTAGGCATTACATCTACATTGAAAAAAATACTAGAAAATATAATAATTTTTTTCAAAAGCCATACATATTTTTTTTTAATTTTAAGAGGAAATACTTAGTCTATTATATTTACCCAGTTACTTGACATTTTTGTTGCTAATAATTCATCCCTAAGGTTTCCCCAGATTTCCTTCTTTTATAATGTCTCTTCCAACTCAATAAGCTCTTTTTGTCTAATTTTAAAGCATGTCTATGGATGACAAATTGTCTTAATTTCCTTTCATCTGAGAATATATTTCACTTTTATTCCTGAAATACAGTTTTGTTGAATAGAGAATTCCAGGTTGTTTTTCCTCTCAGCACCTTGAGAAATGCTATTCTACTCTCTTGGGGCCTCCATTGATTCTGATTAGAAATCTCGTGCTATTTGAATCATTTTTTTCTATGTGCAATGTGATGTTTTTCTCTGCTTTTTTATCTTAAGATTTTATTTACTTATGAGAGAGAGAGAGAAAGAGAGAGAGAAAGAGAGAGAAAGAGAATGAGTGGAGAGGAGGGGCAGAGGGAGAAGGAGAAGCAGACTCCCCATTGAGCAGGGAACCTGATGCGAGGCTTGATTCCAGGACCCAAGATGATGACTTGAGCTGAAGCCAGAGGCTTAACAGACTGAGTCAATTAGGCACCTCTGTCTATATGTTACTTTTCTTTTTAATATTTTATTTATTTATTCATGAGAGACACATAGAGAGAGGCAGAGACACAGGCAGAGCCTGGTACAGGGATCTGATCCCAGGACCTCCCCAGGATCACAACCTGAGCCAAAGGTGGATGCTCAACCACTGAGCCACCCAGGCGCCCTCTATCTGCTTTTAATAGTTTTATTTTATCTTTGGTTTTCAGGAGTTTTATTATATTGTCTTTGGTCATGATATACTTTAAGTCCATCCTGATTGGAGTTTGCTGAGTTTACTGGGTCTATAAATTTATTGGCTTCACCAAATTTGGGAAGTTTTCAGCCACTTTTAATAGGAAGAAGAAAGAAGTAGGTATGAATTGAGTCTGCAATTATACAAATGCAAAGCCTTGTGATACTGTTATTCAGGTGTGTAAAGTTGTGAAATTCTGTTTATTTCATTTAGTCTTTTTTCCCTCTGCTGTTTAGCTACGATTTCTAGTAATCTAATTCCACTGACCCTTTCTATGCCATCTCTACTCTATTTCTGTATCCTATTGTTGGTGTTTTTAAAATTTACATTATTGTGTTTTTCATCTCTAAAATTTTAAAAATTCTATTTCGTTGACAAATCTACATTTCCATTCACTTGAGGACTGTGTTTACTTTATGGTGCATGCTCATGAAACGTGCTGTTATAAGACTTTCGGTCCTAAAAAAACCTCTTAGAGAATTTATATAAAGGAATCAATCAAATTGATTTGATTCAAACCACAAGTCCTAACTCACTTTTTTTGAACTTTAGCTTCAATGACAGTTTAGTTTTCAGTGACTGTTTACTTCTTAAAGGCTGTGTGTGCTATGGAATTCTGGTATGCCTGACAGGGATCTACACATTTACTCAGTCTTCAAACTTTTTCTGTTGTTGCTTTTAATCAACTGCATACATGGGTGATTCCTAGAAGAGTCCAAAACCTCATATGTAGCTTCTTTTGCCCCTTTCCCTGTAATCTCTATACTCTTGCATTTATGGGGCATCCTTTCTACTGCTCTGGTAAAAACCATGAGGATTTAGTATCCCCATTTTATTCCACATGCTCCATGACCAGGTCAGTGTTGTGTAAAACAGCAAGAGAAAAGAAGATGGAGCTGCCTCTACTGCCACCACCACCTCCAACCCTTGCTACCTTTTTTTGCCACCACCATAAGGATTCATTTTTTTTTTTTTTTTTTTTAGGATTCATTTTTTTACTGGGGTTTTCCTGGCATCATGCTAGAAGAGTAAAAAGACTGTCATTATGCTACTCTTCACAGGACCATCTCATTTTCCTGCCAACAGAAAGTGTTTTTTTCTTAGAACAATTTTGTCTATATACATTTGCAATTCTTGGAGCTGCAAGAGTCTAAGGAGATACAGGAAAAAAAAAACCTGTTAAAAAGACACATAACAAAAATATAGAGCATAACAAAACAACAACATAAATAGTAAAAGCACAAACAGAATTTGTCATCACATGGCCATTTTTTGAGTTTTGATTTCCCTACTCTACCTGCCTACTCTTTTTACTGCTCATAGTTCTCTTGTGGCTGCTCTGTTTTTTTTTTTCCCAAGATTTTTATAATAATCAGTCAGTAAGATGAGCTGGGCACGCATACTCCATCTTAACTGAGACTGAAAACTTGCATCAATAGATGCATATGAATCTCAGGGTCCAATGGACCATTATGAGTGACATGAGAGATATATTTAAATGAGGTGAGAGAAGAAAGCACTATTTTCAGCACTCTGGGAAATGATAGTCTGTGTTCCTGATTAGAGTTCTAGAGTTTTATTACTGGAACAAAGATACAAAGTCGTTTCTTAGAGATGGCATTTGAAACTTCCTTGGCAGTGAAGGTTATGGAGTACACTCTAAGTGAAGGAAGAGAGGAAGGGAAGGAACAGATGGAGGGAGAGAGGGAAAAAGGAAGGGAACAGAGGGAGAGGGACAGGGAGTGAAAGGAGGGAGAGCAGGAGAGAGTAAAGAAGAGAGAGGGAGGGAGGAAGGGAAGGGGGGAGAAAAGATATTTAAAGAAAGAGAAAATTATTATTTTTAGAGGTATGGAGAGTTAGATTTATTCTATATGAGGTCCAAGGAGGAAGTCACAGGTATTTCTGACATTATTTTTTTTTCTTGTAGGTATTATTTTCCTTGCCATCATATCAAAGCAAAAATTAAAAAAAAAAAAAAAAGTTTAGATCAGTTACCAGGACAGATCAGGAAGAGAAAACAGTATAAAAACCAAATAGTTGGTGGAAGAAATTTTGACTACATGACTATATTTAGAATTATAATTAACATCGTCAGAGGTTTGTTCAAGCAAGTGTTAACTCAGAAGATGGTAGGTCATATGAGATGAGAGTTAGAAAGTATTTCTACAGATATATCAGGAAAAGAAATTTTGGCACCACTCTCATCTGGGGGAAAATTACTGTCATGTTCACTAAACATGCATGTCCCCAAGTGTCAAAATGTCCCAGGATCCCATACTCAAAACTGTTAAAAGAGCAGCTGACCAGTGAAAAGTGTTGGTATCTGTATTCTAAATGAAAGACCTGAGCCCAGGAAGGAGAGGCTATTCAACTGATTAAAGCAGGACATGTTTTTATTTCCACTGCAGGTCGATCACTTTGACAAAAATGTGAAGATCAACCCAATTGGAAGTGTCAATACTAAAAGGAGCATAGACAGTTTGGATGCATGGCCATGCACTTGCACAGACATGGAAGAACTATTATCTGATGCAGTTTGTGTCGTTATGAGAATTCGGCAAAGTTTGGTCCATCCTAAGGAAAGGACATGGCTCTTTATTGTACACATGTCACTGATGTGGTTATGGACAGAGGAGAAGTTAATGGTGAATCTCACATTTCTGCTAGTTGTAAAACTAGCAGATGTTGAGACACTTAAGAGTCAACATCTTCCCAAAATAGAGTAAGCAATGGGAAAGGCCAAAGGGTAAGAAAAGGAGAATTGTGGCAGTCAAGGAAGGGGAAGATTTTGATTTTATTTATGGATATTTCAAGATGTTTGTGAGTCATAAAATTGTTGGTGGAAGAAATTTTGAATATATGACTATATTTAAAATTATAATTAACATTGTTAGGGGTTTGTTCAAGCAAGTGTTGACTCAGAATATGGTAGATAATATGAGATGAGGGTTAGAAAGCATTTTACTTATAAGTAATTTATTTACTTATATAATAAGGCACAAAAGTGTTTTATTACCTCAGAATCCCCATGACTTTGGGGATTGGCGATGTCTAGTAGGCAGTTGAAATTCCAGGATGAGATCTCTGAACATGGAATCTGGCCATCAGCTCTAGAATTAGGAATTTATAATTATAGAAAAGCCAATTATAGAAAAATGAGTTATAAAAAACTGCCCTGATGGTAGGGAATTGTTAACCAAAAATAAGAGTGTCCACAAATCTCTCACTAATCTGGCTTCTTTGAGGTGCCAGGACTGGATGGCGCCGGGGATGCTTTGTTGGTAGGTGGATAGGGAGAGACAGAGATAACTGAAAACTGAGTCTTACTGCAGTGTTATTGATTATAATAACTTCTCTAATTTTGTTCATACTGCATAGAATGTATATTTCTCCCAAAAAGTAGAAACATTCTAAACCATTTGAATTATTTCTGGTGAATTATTGTTAATCCAGTTTTTAGTCAGTTCAGTTGATCCTATAACTAAGGGAGCAAACAATGATTTTGACAATTTTTTTCAAAAGGAAAATTGAAGACTTTTTTTAAAGAAAGAAAAATATGAAAAAGAACACTTGTCTTTAACTTTTCATCTGACTTTTTTTACTTCCAACAACTTTAATGACAGTTTCTATCATTTCTGTACAAACCCTGATTTTGATCTATTATCTGGGGAAATCAGGTATGTCATTAAAATTTGAATCATGAAAACACATTGGACTATTTTACCCCCCCAAAAATAATGCAGCTACTCAGCTCTTTATTGTGAAATTCAATGTCACAAATAAACTAAGTACCATTAAAATGTAATATGGATTTTAAGGAAATTAAGTTTCTACCACTGAATCAGTATTCTGCTTCTCCATCTTGAAAATGAAAGCTGGATAAACAACAGAAAATTATGTACAAATGAGCCTATTCTTGACAAACATCCAACAAAAGGACATACAAGAAATCTTTCTGTATTACTTGAACTAAATCTAGTGTGTTAATTTCAAGTCAATTATTGGTATTGGATGATTTTGTCAACAAAATAGGAGGAAGTGATATGACAATTTCCACTATATGCTGGGGGAATGAAGAGTAATTCAAGACACAAAAGTGTTTTATTACCTCAGAATCCCCATGACTTTGGACTCTTTGGATAAAGCACTGAAAAGGACCATAGAAATGATTAATACCATCAGCTAGAGCTACAGGAGCCTGATGATAAAAACCACTTTTGCAAGGATAAACATGCAAGTGATTCTTTTAGTCAGAAAAAAAAGAAATAAACTATAGTATTTCACATATTTGATTTTATCTCTTTAGAGAAAATGCAAAATTGCTATACATATATGCTTATCAATACATAGATATACTTGATATTGGTATTATGTCTACCTACTTAGGGTCCAAATAAAGAAATCAACAGGATGTTACAGGATTATGAAAACACACACACACACACATTGTCTCTCCTATCTATAGGAGGAATATGGGGGGAATCACATTAGAATTCAGAAGATTTGGATTTGAATGACAAATCTGCTCTTGAGTTTGGACAACACATTGCTGTTCTAGGCTTAGTTTCCTCATTAATAAAAAAAAAAAGAGTATGACAGTCCCTATCATATGGTATTAGTTTTTGCAGATCATATAAAAAGATATTTAAAGTATTCACTAGAATGACTGACACAGTCTTCATCAATAAATAGTGATAGTTTTTGTTGCCATTACTGTTGTCTGTACTGTTATCTAAATAAAACTTGTATAAATGTTGGTACTCTTTCGTGCAATGCACGTGAGAACTTAAAAGGTGAGAAGGATGAATCCCAGTTGGCCAAACCCAATGAAAAGCATCTGACATCCAAGCTGGCCTAGTGCCACATCACGGATTTACCCTGGAACCAGGTCCCGGTGGGGTAGTGATCAGTGGGGATGGCTATGAAGGTTATCAAATATTTTCACCTAGTATAGGACTAGATCTATGGAACAGTGGACACTGTGTCTCCCCTTAGTTCTCTCTAGCCTTCCCTCCCACCAAAATGAAAAATATGGGTTAGAATAAGTAGCATCATGGATGGCTACGCCGATGAGTGACGTGTTAAAAATGTCATTCTAAATGCTAGCTTGATAGAGATTTTTTTAATTTTTTTTTATTTATGATAGTCACACAGAGAGAGAGAGAGAGAGGCAGAGACATAGGCAGAGGGAGAAGCAGGCTCATTGCACCGGGAGCCCGAGGTGGGATTCAATCCCGGGTCTCCAGGATCGCGCCCTGGGCCAAAGGCAGGCGCTAAACCGCTGCACCACCCAGGGATCCCTTGATAGAGATTTATAAGGTGAGTTGGGGAGAAGAAATGGGTTTACAGAAGCATGACACTCCTTTTTTATTACTGAGGGTAGACCAGTCTGCTTATATGTACCCAAGAGGAATACTGGTTAATATCTCATCTGTTCCTTGAAAATCTCAGGATAAATTCCCACTAACTCAACTGTGAAAGAGATCAGAGCTAGAATATTGCATTATGCAGAAAAAAGGAAAATAACTAAAATCTATGGGACTTTGGAGGAGATATATCTCCCTGTCTTCATGCCTGACACTTTCGCAGTTATGTACTATTTTTGACTAGGTACAAGGCAGGGAATTAAAAAAGGAGGTACTCTATCACTGTTTTGAGTGAGTTGTTTCCTGAGGCTGCCTGAAGCGTTTCATGACCCCTGGCCAGTGCCACACCTCCACCTGTGCTTCTCATCCATCTTGGTATAACCAATTAGAGGTGAAAATTTACTACAATACAATGACAATGAAGGGAATGAAAGTGGACAGATGGCTACACATTGCATTTCATGATGCCAAAATGACTATAGGAAGAACTGAGGAAGATAAGGTCAGAGCGGGAGAGGACACCAGAAGTTCTCTGTTATCTCATGATTATATTTCACTCTATTCTGTTTTGCAGTACTTCTATCAAGAGACAGATTTTAGTGTACTTCCAGATTATCCTGTAATATATTTGCCTCCATTTCCTCAAAAAGTCATTCCACAATCATGGCTTTGATTTGAAACATACTGATGTCTTAACTATGAGAAAAAGTCCTGTCTATCCTAATGCTTGAGATAAGTAGGCTATCTGCTAACAGCATCTTGACAAATAGTAATGGGGATACAGATGAGGTGAAACGCCAGGGCACCTGCACCCCAATGTTTATAGCAGCAATGTCCACAATAGCCAGACTGTGGAAGGAGCCTCAGTGTCCATCAACAGATGATGGATAAAGAAGCTGTGGTCTATGTATACATGGGATATTCCTCAGCCATTAGAAATGACAAATACCCACCATTTGCTTCGACATGGATGGAACTGGAGGGTATGATGCTGAGTGAAGTAAGTCAATTGGAGAAGGACAAACATTATATGGTCTCACTCATTTGAGGAATATAAAAAATAGTGAAAGGGACTATAAGGTAAAGGAGAGAAAATGAGTGGGAAATATCAGAAAGGGAGACAGACCATGAGAGACTCCTAACTCTGGGAAATGAACAAGGGTAGTGGAAAGGGAGGTGGGCAGAGGGATGAGGTGACTGGGTGATGGGCACTGAGGGGGGCATTTCCCGGGATGAGCACTGGCTGTTATGATATATGTTGGCAAATCGAACTCCAATAAAAAAAATATACAAAAAAAAAGTAATGGGGATGAAGAGAGGGAATCTAAGCCTTATCTATTGACAACCTGTTTTGGATCAACTTTTCCTTGTCCAAATATTTCAAGAGAGAAAGTAAATGGAAGAGACATTTCTGAGACATAAAACATGGGAATTGTTACATTAAGAGAGAAGAAATAATATTTAATTAATTATGTTATTTATATATTACATATATTTGAATATATTATATATTATAAAAAAGCAAAGAATGTTGGAATTAGTCTTCTAGATGTCTACGTATATACTATAAAATTATTTTATGAACATTTTATAAAAAATATGTTCACTCAGTGCGTATGAGTGTATAAATGTGGAATTAAATAAATTGTGGCTCAGGGTATGGTCAAATGGTCAGCAACCAATGAAATTCTGCCATTAAAATATGTTTAATATCATAGGTAAATACCATGAAAAAATCAGAACACACACTTTTATGAAATAGGACCCTAATAGGTAGTATATTAACTCATACAAACACACGCTCATCATATATGGATATGCACAGAGTTCGATGACAGTATGGAATTTTCACAATTCAACAGTTTATTTTTTCTGAATAGCATGATCATGGTTACCATTGTTTCTTTTTAAGCAATTGTGCATGTGCATAATTTCAGCACGTACTACTTTTTAGTTTTTTTTATACACATACTTAAACATTACAGACAGGATCATGAAAGATGACAGCCTCAAGGAACCTTTAAAATATGTGAAAAATTTTGAAGTAAAGTCTAATGCCTAGAAAATAAAGTGTCTAATTATAGAATTACATTCCAACAGACAGCTTCTTAAAGTAAGGATGGTCTCATTTATTTTTTATGGTCCATCAAATAATCCTGACAAGTATGTGATGGTCAAAGAATTATTTATGAATCTTTAAGAAAAAAACATATTTCAAAATTAAACAACGGGACAGAAGAATTTATAATGCCTTTTAACAAATTTTTAATTAAAGTACTTTCTTTTATGGAAAAGAAAATTGAAATCTAGGTAGATTCACTCACTTTTATAGAAACATAGTGGGAAAGATGGAGTAGATAATTCCAAATTCAAATCCAAGTTCTACCCATTTCCCTGAAACAATTAATAAGCATTTTCTGGGAATCTGCAATGTGCAAATTCTGATATTTGACAGTATTTACAGGCAATATAATGTTCCAGACTTTAGGACTTCCCATTAAACGGAGATTCCTATTTTGGGGGTGGACAGAGAACCAGTGCTTTCAGAAAGGACAAAAAAGGGGAACTGGAAAGAATGCTGGGAAAAGAGTCAACCTGCATACTTCCCAAGCCTTTTCATATTCTCCTGTGGTGGAATCTGCCAAAGTTTCTGGAATAGCATCAATGTTATCCATTTCCCGCCCCCCCCCCACTTCTCTATCCTTTTTTATCCTTATTTCTTATAATTAAGCTGTTGCATTTTGAGAAAATGATTTGTTCGACCTTGTTTCCAAACTGAATGTAAGTAATTCTTGAGGACTGTGAACTATGCACTTTCATTCCCTCTATAGCTCCAGTGATGAAGCTCAGAGATAATACGATGGAATTCCCAATTCAAGAGACACTCAGTATGAGGACAAAGCAAATGACCAGCTGCATCTGAGTTTATCTGAAGTCAAACTTCATGAAGACAGATGCTAATTCCTCTTTGCCAAAGATAAACCAAAAAAAACACAAACTATGTCAGCTACAAAGTGCTTTTCTCAAAGGTCATGTGAAAACTAGAGGGCTCTCAAAAATGTTTTGAAGAATTCTTTGCTGGAGAGAATTGATTTAATTACCTATAACTCGTCCCCTGGGGACAATTAAAATTTGACAGCACTCTACAAAGACACATTTGCAGGAGAGGAAATGCTAAAGATATTTTCTGTAAAATTCCTAACACAACACAAACTTTTATAGTCCCTGGATTTATTTTTGCTTGGTATGAACAGAACTAGATTTATGACTTTGTTCTTGTTTGTTTGTTTAATAAATATCCCCCTTTTTTTCCCCAGCAATGCTACCAGGAATCCAAATGATTCAACAGCAAGAAATATTTCAAAGCTAAGAATAAGAAGCCATAAAGAATTGTGCTTAATTGTCTTCACAAATCTAATCTGACTGTTCTCATAATGCTTTCTTCCCTGGGTGCCTCCGCCTCAGACCTTTTGTGTCAAGCAAGGAACAATTAACACAGACTTAAGAGTGCAGGTTATGTTTTAGAAATGATACTTTCACATTCTTGCAGGAGCTTAGAAAAAACAAAACTATATATCTGCAACGATTTTAACAATAACCAGGTATCATCACATGTGATGAGCTCATTTGAAGGCTGATGTTTTTCTCTTGGGGTTTTATCACTAGAAACTGGTGCCAAGATCATGACACTGGAGGGGAAAAAAATGATCTCTTTACTGTTTGACTTTCAGAAATGGCTCAAGTGACTATTTTAATTTGTTCTTAAGAAAAGGCCTGAGAGTAGCTGAGGGAAAGTGAAGTAGGCAGATTTTTTCCATGGACTTAAAAATTAGCATTTGCCAAAGTGTATTCCTCAGAAAACTAAGTCTCTGAAGTGCTGTTAATTTGAAAACAAAAAAGATTCTATAATCAACTATATTTGGGGAAATTTGCACTTCAATAAAATGAAAATCTTATCTTGCTTTACATTTCTCAAAAGCTTTTTTTTCTAGCTAAGTAGGCATTATCAATTTCCAAGAAAGGGATCAAATGGGCAATTCTCCAAAATTTAGTTGTTCCCACAGCCCTGATATAGCTAAACATTTTGTGGAGAAGTGCTTTTCAATGTCAACCTTGGGTAAGGATGTCTTTCTAGTCTCAAGATCTCCCACACTTTGTGATTGATTCCTGATTGACACACAATATGTTCTCTCAGGGGATGGGAGTTGTGAGCCAAGTTATTTAGAATGCAAGTTTCTCAGGATTTTGGCAGCCTAGTATTAAAGCATCCGTCTGATAGAATAAACTACTTTTTTGTGCATCTCCATGGTATCAGACATTGTGGTAAGTACTCTTCAAAATGTGAGAGGAGTTCAGTATATCTGTATAGTTAAAGAAAATGAGACTCAGAGTTAAAGCAATCTGTGTAGCTATTTATGACAATTCCAGGCATTAAAACTAATTTGTTCAGTCCTGAAGATAAATCTTCTTGGTGCATGCTTGCATGGTATTTGGACCTTGTCACAGACCATAAGCCCACATGGACTCCAACAGGGCAAACCACGTCAACCAGGCCAACGCCGGTGTGCCATCAAGAGTAAAGACTCATCTATGAGTCTTCATAGAACTACGAAGTTCATCTATGAACTTCAGGACAGTTAAAAACCCAATTTCCAATCCATTGCTTACCTCACATTTCTTACGATTTTATAGGATAGATCTAGATGTTAAAATAGGCTTCTCATGCTTGTAGACCAGAAGCAGACACTGCCTCCCCAGGATAATAATAATTATTATTAGAAACAATAATACTCAGAGTCCAACAATCTGTGTATTTAATTAATTACCTGGGTAATGCTCCTTCGAGTGATCTTTGGATCAAGTTTTAAGAAGCTCTGATATGGAGAATATGAAGACCTCCAGTTATTATTAATCTAGAAACAAAACTGTCTTTATAAGATAATCATTGTGTAGCATAAAGACTTTGTTGGATATTCAAAAAAGGGACAAGGTCAATATTTACTAGAATTTTTTCATTGCTTTCAAAAGGCTCTATGTCAGATTCCTTTGTTTCTAAAGCTAGCTCCAATTAAAGGAGAGATATCTGGTATCTATTGTCTCCAATTTAATAATTCATTCTTTAAAGACTTTGCCCTTGTGCTTATTTTTAAGTGCATGTTCAATTCAGACTTACAAATATTTAGGGTATAGTAAGAAATGAGTTCGATGAGGAATACAAAAGGAAATCAGACACTTGGCCCTGCATCCCAACATCTCGGGTTGCTATTGGAAGTAGGAGAGTAAATCACCTAAGAAAATAAAGTATGGCTCTCTTGTTTTCTAGAATAACAGCTGCATTTATCTGATTAAGGGTTGTATCATATCAAGCAGAACTTAAATAAACAAGATTAAAAAATAAGTAAGAAAAAAACCAGTTTCTGAATCCCAAAGGCCTGAATTCAAGTACAAGTACTGAGACTTAACAGATGTCGGATTTCCGATTCTCAGAACATCAGTCTCTTACTCATCCAGTGAACTTATACCTGTGTCTTAACTGTCGTTTTTTTCCTACTGCCCTCACTTCCCCCATCCCTTTCCTATTTATCTGAACAAACAAAAGAAATAGTAACAGAAAGTCACTGGAGGAAAGTAAAATATTTTTGAATAGACCAAGGAGGAGCCCTGGTTTAGGGATAAACTAGTCCTTTTCAGCACATGTCACACTGACAGCTCTCTTACTTGGTATCTTGCAGGGAGACAGATAATATCACAGCATGCCACGGAGACAAAGAACTAAAGGGCCAAAACAGAGCCCTTAGAAAGGAGTTGAGTTATTGATTTTTTTTTTCTTCTTGAAACACATTTCTCTGAAAATGGAGAAGCTGAGCTTCTAAGAGGAAAGATGGTTTCTACTTTACATGTCCTTGATTCCTAACTACTAGGAAAGAACTAAGGAATGTGATAAGTGTTTTAAAGAAAATCTATGCAGACACGCAACAAAATGGTAGCAATAGGACTAGAGCCCACTTATGTTTAGCCTTTATGGGGTTTTTGTTTCTTTATGCTTTTGTTTCTGTCTTTATATGTTTTGGTTTGTTTTTAAGAACATATTAAATGGGATTCTAATAAATTTTGGATAAAATAATTTTCATGGGTGGAATAATTATTTTTCACTTGTCACATCTGACTTTGTGGTCATCTCTAAGAAATGCTATGAAACAGCAGTACTTGACAAGATGTTAGAAGACGAAGTAGGTAGCAGAAATGGAAGTAGGCTATCTTCCTTCCCTGCCCACCAGAATAGAAGCAACTATGTCTGCTTCAACAGAAAGTGCCCCCCTGTATTCAGAATGGGCTGGGCTGGGATCTCTGTTTACCCTACGATGTTCTCCACAATGATCTGAGTGAACAGCTTTCACAAAACCAGAATAATCCCATTGTCCAGTCAATACCTGAAGACAAGCTAATAAACACTGTATTTTTGCTCATATTAATTTATGATGACCAGTTTCCACCAGTAGGAATGGAAGGCAAAAACAAAATTAAAATACCATTTTTAAAGTCCTTTATCTATAGATAATCATGACTGTGGGTATTTCCCCCTCTATTGCCTCTAGGATTTATGACTAACTTATGAAATAGGTATTATTATCTATCATATATATGTATCCACACATGCATGCACACATGTATGCACACACACACACACTCACACTCACAGAGCCAGAATTCAAACCCAAGTTTCTCCATCTTCAAACCCACTTCCTCTCATCTGTGTCATGATGTCCTTTCTTCAGAAACATAAAGTATTTGCATTTTCAAAATGGTGATGGTCCTATAATATATGTTATATGACATTCTAACATTCTGTAATAATTACTCATATATTTTGTTCATTGTTTACTGTGTTACTCATGTCTGAAGACTCAGTTTTCACTTAAATGTTTTGAGTGGGAAAATTATAAAGGAATGGAACAACAACAAAAATGATGGTGATTTAAATACAGACTTGGACCCTGGTTATGCCAGCAAGTAATGATATAAACATGGATTAATTAACCAATCCCTTGGGGTCTCAGTTCTCTTGTCTTGAAAATGAGAACACAATTGCTCTCTTAACACAGTTGTGATTATTAATATTAATGAAAATTGGAATCACCCTGTGTATATCAGGAATTTGAATTCATGCTACAACATTGTTTTATCCTTCAATCGGTTTTCTCGTCTTCTGTACTTTCTACTTACATCCCCCCAGACTCACTACATCCTGTTAGTTTTGTACTGGTCTGAGTTGTGTACAATTTCTCATAGGCAGAAGGGGAAATAAACAGATAAATTAATCCTGGTTTTACCATATAAGCCCTCTCCTGAGACCTCCTTTGTCATGTTTGATTGGATGGATCTGATTATATTTTATTTGTATTTCTATTGCAATTTTAGGTTTGTTTTAGAGGTAAGCATGCTTAACTTGTTAAACTAAACATACAAAACACTGGCTCCAGTTTACTCATCATCATCACCATCATCGCAAACATATGAATGACAAATCTTAGAGTGCACACCAGAATCATTAACTTCCCATTCTGTATCATTTTCCTTCTCATATGTTCCTCACTGAGGAACAGACACCTTACAATAATCGCTAAAGCAAATACTTTCACATTGGACTGAACAGGAAAAGGAACTTTAGAACCAGATACAGAGAAAAAGAGAAAACCTTCCCATAGGAGCGTACATACATTTGGATTGAAATTCAGGAAAGGAATTTGCAAACCGAATGAAAAGGTGGGTAGTTTTTCAGAAACATGTGATTTTTAAGTATTGTGGAGTCATAGGAGAAGATGTTGTGTTTGAGGAATATTTTTCAGTGACATTGGAACATTTATTGAAAGGTGAGGTATGAAGTTTGTGGCAGCATTTGGGGTAGAAATGACACAGTAAGATGCTCAAGGAATCTAGAAACCATTGCTCATCAGTATTGGCTGATCATCTGAATTGCTTGCAACATTTTGAAAATTACATGTTTCTAGTTTTCACTCTTTTAATTTATGTTATGATTCTGCAGATTCAAGGTGAGGCCAAACTCATACACACACACACACACTGCTAGTTATATATATATATAATCATAACATAATTTAAAATATATTTATACTATGTATAATATATACACATACATATATACACACAGATGCTTTAAATATTATAATATGCTATCATATACAATAATATGCTGTAATATGCTATACTATACTATATGTGCATCAAAAGCACACACACATTTTTTCAAATACCCAGGAAATTACTATTATTACCCAGGATTCTATACTGCTCATGTAAGTGCTAGAGAATCTCCAAGAATTTTGTGTTAGAGGGAAAACTGGTGATCTAGCAGCACTGAGCACCGCAGAATCATATTTCAAGGATGCCAGTCAGTTCAAAATAGAGAATATAAGGGAATAGTGATTTAAAAAGCAAATTCTAGAGTCCAAAGGCCAGTTATTTAACAGTAACTATCAGAGGGTAGAGATTATTTATGTATAATTTGCAAGGCATATGGCATAAAACTTGATATTCACCAAGTATCCCAAAGTAAAGGCATCACAGGGGTATCCAAGAGGAGCTAGAGAAAGGGAATATGCTTAAGAGATATTTTGGTGGTAAATCAGTAAGAGTAATCCTGAAAGCTGGAAAATGGTTAAACTTGGAAAATGTAAGCATTAAACAGTGGATTTGATTGTATACATGATACATTTAAAGATACATCTTACATCCAGATGGAGATGTATAGTAAGCAGAAGTATGTACTGGAAAACTGTGAAGAGGCTATATTGCTGGGAGACGTAGCATTTAGAGGTTTGTGGATGATCTATAGCAGACTGTTCCCTTAACACACTAGCTCCATCCTTAGCCCATATATATCTCTTTGTATTATTACCCTGATAATTCTAGTTTACATGGCCATCACTTCCGTATTTTAACTTCCGTATTATTTGTCTACTGACTATCTTCCCAAGAAGAGGGCAAATTCTGTAAGGAATGATACTGTGTCTAATTTGTTTGCTAGTACATGTCCAGATCCTGGACAGTGCTTGATGCTTATTATTTTTGGATGAATAAATAAATGGCTAATTTGAATAATTTTTTATTTATTTTTAAAAGATTTTATTTATTTGAGAGAGAGAGAGAGAGAGAGAGAGAGAGAGAGAGAGGAGAGAGAGAGAATGAGTAAGGGGGAGGGGCAGTGGTAGAATTGAGAAGCAGACTCCCCACTAAGCAGAGACCCCTGACATGGGGCTTGATCTCAAGACCCTAAGAGCATGACCTGAGCAAAAGGCAGACTCTTAACTGAATGAACCACTCAGGCATCCCTAAAAATTTTATTTTTAAGTAATCTCTACACCCAACATGGGGCTTGAACTCACAACCCCAAGAAGAAGAGCTGCATGCTCCACTGACTGAGCCAGCCAGGCATCCTGTTTGAATGGTTTTTAAACAAGATCACAATATTTAACTAAATATCCTTTTTTTTTCAAACATAATGCTAACAAAAAAGATATCTCAGCACATTTTTCACCACCAATAACCCAATAGTTGTTAGAAATGATATACTTTTTTTCTACAATTATGAATCCCAAATATCTAGAATTAAAGTTCCATCATAATTTTGTCTTATTTTATAATAAAATGTAATGTATAAATCACCAGAGTGCTAATTATAAAACAAACATATTATATGAATATGGCTTACCTGATTGCTATTATATCTGACAAATGTACTTATGGTATTACTATAAATTAACTTCTCAAAATATAAAGACAATGCTGGGAACAATTTAAGGATAAACTTTAAAAGTAATATAGTAAATGAGATAAATAGAATATTAAATGTAACATTCACATCTAATTATACAAGTTATAGAAGTAAATGTAAAATTTGTATTAGTAACATATGTTAGTAAATTTATATTCAATTCTCTCAAATCAAATGATACAGCCCACTTTTATAGCTCTAGAAGTATTTTATTCTATGGAACACTGAACTAATGACCAGATAAAGAATTTTCTGCTAGCTTTAACTTAGCTCTGAAAAGTCATAGCAAATGCAATAAAATTATATTGCATCTTGTATTATTGATATTTGTGTTACTTCCTCTCTTTGAGTCATTTCTTTTTTTATATTCTCACTAAGGTGGGATATGAAATAAAAAAACAATCTAAGACAAACTTCTCTGTCAAGTATATGTAATGAGAATGAGTGAATGGATGAATGAGAAAGGAAATACAATCTTAATACTTTTGACAACGCTCTCAAGAGTGAGCAGGCATTTCAGTTAGTCCAACTACATCATTTTATAGGGATGTAAACTTGACCCAAGTATTTGGAGTGCCTTCTCCAAAATCATGTTTAGTTAGTTAAGGATGATACTAAGATTATAATTTAAGTCATTACATGAACTTCTCCAATTTATTGTGATAGTAGTGTCTGGGAAATGGTCAAGCTAAGAGACACTATGATCTAATAATTTTCCTGTGTTTAAGGGACATTTCTTTTTTTTTTTTTAAGTTTATTTACTTAAGTAATCTCTACACCCAACATGGGGCTTGAACTCACAAATCTGAAATCAAGAGTTGCATGTTCATATGACTAAACCAGCCAGGTACCCCTTAATGGACATTTCTTTAAAAAAGGGAAGCACACTAAGCAAGAGTCTCATTTGTCCAATTTTAGCATTCACCTATATCCCAAGAAACTAGTAAATTTTAGATTTCAGGGAAATTAAAAAAAAAAATCTCCCCATCAAGAGTGTTTTGATACTTCTACTATCACAAGCAATATAGACAACTGATTTCCCCATTCTCTATGAAAGATGGTATAATCATTCATCATTTAGTTTTCATTCACTCAATGTTTATTGAGAATATACTGCGAGGCATTTGTTAAGCCATTCACAGATGAAAATTTAAATAAAGGGCAAAAGATTTTGGCAAAGGAAAATGCAAGCTGGACCCAAAGAAATTAAATAAATGATCATATTGTGTAATTTTTACTTACAGATATATAATTTCCAAGTATGACATTTTTCTTTACAAATATAGATTTAGACAGAAAAGACACATCTGCTCATATCCAAGAAAAAAATTTTAAAGATATTATTTATTTATTCATGAAAGACACACACAGAGAGAGGCAGAGACATAGGCAGAGGGAGAAGCAGGCTCCTTGCAGATGGGACTTGATCCCAGGACCCTGGGATCATGCCCTGAGTCAAAGGCAGATGCTCAACTGCTGAGCCACCCAGGCATCCCTCCAAGAAAAATTATGCTACCGGTTTGCTTCTGCCATGAGCAACTAGATAACTCAGCAAAATATATTGAAGGCAAATATTTGGACACTAGACAACGGTCACAGAAATACTGAAAGACTAAATAAAGGAATAAAATTTGGAAGAAATTTTCAGGCCACAAAGAAAGGGAGGGTGCAAACAGAATCTGATGAGCTTACTGGGTAGAGGATGCAGAAATTAGAATTTGGGGAGGCTGAAGCAACTAGAATGCTCAAGTGGCATTGCCAAAAAAAAAAAAAAAAAAGAATTGGATAGGCAGTGCACTCTTAAAATTTGAACCTCTGGCTCTATATTGATCTTCAGAGTTGTATAAGAAGAAATTACCCATGGACAGAGAAAGAACCACTGTGAAGCAACAGACCATGCATCATCAGAACTCACACAATTTTGACACTGGTTGGTATTCCTAGAAGCCAAAATGGAAAGGCCTCTTAGAAAATGAGGCATTTGTGGGGTGCCAGGATGGTGCATCCCGTTAAGCATCCAACTCAGCTTTGGCTCAGGTTGTGATCTCAGCGTCATGATATCAGGGTCTGAAATTGAGCCCCATGTTAGGCTCCACACTTTTGTAGAGTCTGATTGAAATTCTTTCCCCCTCACCCCCATCCCTCCCCCAATCTCTCTCTCTCAAAGAAAATAAATAAATCTTTAAAAAGAAAAAAAAAGAAGAAAGAAGAAAGAAAGAAAGAAAGAAAGAAAGAAAGAAAGAAAGAAAGGAGGCATTTGTTAAAATCAACAGAATGGTACTAGCTTATCAGCGAGACTAAAGAAATCCAAGAATGAAGCTCTCTGCAACTGTCATAACAGAGCTTAAAGCAAAATTTTAAAACCTTAAATTGACCTAAAGTTGATTATATCCCAGAAATAAAAGCCAATAAACATTAAAAGAATATAACAAAATCCTGTAACCAATAACAAAATTTAAAACATTTGATATCAAACAAAAATTATCAGGCATAGAAATTGGGAGGAAAATATGAATATACTAGGAATACTGATCAATAAAAACAGTGATTTGTAATTAAACTTCTCTGCAAACTAGAAATTACAAAATACTTCTTCATCCTACTAAAATATATCAATAGAAAACCCACATCACTTATCAGCATTCAATGAAATCCCAATCAAAATTCAAGCAAGTTATTTTACAGATATTGACAAATTAATTCTAATGTTTGTATGTAGAGGCAAAAGACCCAAAATAGTCATTACAATATTGAAGAAGAACAACGTTGGAGCTCTGATGTTATCTGACTTCAAAACTCACTATAAAGCTCCAGTAACTTAGGCAGTGTGCTATGGGTCAAAGAACAGACAAATAGATCAGTGGAACATAATAGAGAGTCCAGAAATAGACCCTCATAAGTATAGTCAATTGATTTTTGATAAAGGAGCAAAGACACTAGAATGAAACAAAGGTCATCCTTCAACACATGGTGCTGGAACAAATGATATCCATGGGCAAAAAACAAAACAAAAGAATTTGAGAAAAAGATTTTAGTCCCTTAACAAAATATACCTCAAAATGAATTACCTAGGAAAATGCAAAGCTTTAAACCCCCTAGACAAGAAAAGGGGAAAAGTTACATAAAATAATAGATAAAATAGACTTCATTAAAAGTGAATAATTCTGCTCCAAAACAAAACAAAACAAAACAAAAATGTCAAGAGAATTAGAAGACATTCCATAAACTGGGAAAAATATCTATAAAGGCACATGTGATAAAGAACTGTTATATAATATATGCAAGTGACTCTAAAAAATTAAACAAGAAGAAAACAAAAAGCCCAATGAGATCCCACCTCACACCAGTGAGAATGGGGAAAATTAACAAGACAGGAAACCACAAATGTTGGAGAGGATGCGGAGAAAAGGGAACCCTCTACACTGTTGGTGGGAATGTGACCTGGTGCAGCCACTCTGGAAAACTGTGTGGAGGTTCCTCAAAGAGTTAAATATAGATATGCCCTACAACCCAGCAATTGCACTGCTGGGGATTTACCCCAAAGATACAGATGCAGTGAAACGCGGGGACACCTGCACCCCGATGTTTCTAGCAGCAATGTCCACAATAGCCAAACTGTGGAAGGAGCCTCGGTGTCCATCGAAAGATGATGGATAAAGAAGCTGTGGTCTATGTATACAATGGAATATTCCTCAGCCATTAGAAACGACAAATACCCACCATTTGCTTCGATGTGGATGGACCTGGAGGGTATTATGCTGAGTGAAGTAAGTCAATCAGAGGACAATCATCATATGGTCTCACTCATACAGGGAATATAAGAAATAATTAGAGGGATTATAAGAGAACAGAAGGGAACTGAGTGGGGAAAATTAGAGAAAGAGACAAACTGTGAGAGACCCCTAACTCTGCGAAATGAACAAAGGATAATGGAAGGGGAGGTGGGAGGGGGGATGGGGTGACTGGGTGACCGGCACTGAGGAGGGCACTTGATGGGATGAGCACTGGTTATTTTACTATATGTTGGCAAATTGGACTTCAATTAAAAAAATAAAATAAATCTCAAAAATAAATGGGAAAACAAAAGAAAACAACCAAATTTAAAAATGGTCCAAAGACTTTGACACCTTATTAGAATGAAAAGATTAATATTCAAAACACTGTAAGTATATATTTGCTCTATTTTCTTCTTTTTAGCTTCTTTTAAAGACATAAAGTTACAGGAGTTAATAATTATAACAGTACACTTTTAACATATATACATGTAATTTGTATAAAAATAATAGAACAAAAGGAGAAATAAGGGCTAGCGCTCTATAGGAATAACGTTTCTCTAATTCACTGGAATTCAGGATGTAGGTTCTCATAAATTATTAGCATGTATATGATCAAGATTAACTAAAAAACAGTGAAGACATCGTTGGTGAATAAAAAAATACACTAGAAAATATTCACTTAATACCAAAAAATGCAGTAAAAAAAGTGATCAATAAATATACAAGACATGTAGAAAACAAGAATGAAATAGCAGATACAAACTATATCAATATTAACATTAAATAAAACAGATAAAGCAGTCCAATTAAAAAGTCAGAGATTGTCAGATGTAACAGATGAAAAACATAATCCAACTATACGATATCTTAAGAAGATCAACTTATACTCGAAGATATAAATATTGAAATGAAAGGGTGGAAAAAAGATACGTCATGCAAACCACAACCACAAGAAAGCTGAAGTGATGGACTAATTTTTGACAGTGGGGATTTGAAAGAGGGCTCCCCGGACCCCCATTCTGACTCCGTCTTTTTAATTGATAGAGTTCTTCTTCCTGACTTATCTCTTTATCTCAGGCAAAAGAGTCAAGCTTTCCTTAATGGGAACTGAGGCTTCCCCTCAAGTGATAAAGATTGCCCCGAAACAGCAAGACCCTAAGAAAATGATCAAACTGACCTTCACTGCCCACGTGCACATACTCACTGACCCTTGTCCCACATTTTCCTCTATGAACAGGGAAGTATTTTCAGCACTTCGGAGACAGTCTTTGAAACGTCAGTCTGCTGTCTTCCGGGTGCTCGCCTCAATGAAATAGGTTCCTTTCCTGTTTCACCACCAAAAACAAACAGACCTCAATCTTCTTTACAGTTAATAGAGATAAAGGACACATTTTATAATGATAAAGGAATCAGTTCATCCGTTATGTTAAGAATTATAAATAAGTATGCACCTAGTAAAAGTACGCCACAATACGCGAAGCAAAACTGATGGAAATAAAAGGACAAAAGACAACTCAATAATAATAGTTGAAGACTTCAACACCACACACTTTCAATAATGGATATGACAACTAGAAGATCAAGTTATCAAAAGACTTAAATACAATATAAACATATAAAACTCTGGATATAATGGACCTAATATCTGTTCAATACTCCACAAAACAACAGATTATACCTTTTCTTAAGGACAAACCAGATACAAAACAAAAACAAAAAATCAACCGACCAAACAAACAAAAACCAACCTCAATAGACTCAAATATTACAGAGTATGTTTCTGGGCCATAATGGAATGAAATTGGAAGTCAATATCAGGAGAAAATTTGGAGAAACTCACAAATATGTGGTAACTGATACCACATATTTGGTATATTTCTTTAATAGAAATATACCAAGCTAACCGTTGGGTAAAAAAAAAAAAATATTTAAAAAAGAAATCAGAAAGAACACTTTAAAATGAATAAAAATAAAGAAACACGGGATTTAACTAAAGCAGTGTTTAGAGTGAAATTTACAGCTGAAATGTCTATACTAAAAAAGAAGAAAGACCTCAAATCAATTATCTAAGATTCCAATTTAAGACAGGAATGAAAAGTAAAAATTAAGGTCACCTGGGTGGCTCAGTCAGTTAAGCATCTGCCTTCGGCTCAGGTCATGATCCCTGGGTCCTGAGATCGAGTCCCAAGTCAGGCTCCCTGCTCAGAGAGGAGTCTACTTCTCCCACACCATCTGCCCCTGCTCCCTGTTCGTTCTCTCTCTCTTTCTCTCTCAACAATAAATAAAATATTTTCTTAAAAGGTAAAAACTAAGGGACGCCTGGGTGGCTCAGTGGTTGAGTGTTTCCCTTCAGTTCATTGTGTGATCCCAGGATCCTGGGGTCAAGTCCCACATTGGGCTTCCTCCGTGGAGCCTGCTTCTCCCTCTGCCTGTGTCTCTGCCTCTCTCTCTCTGTGTGTGTGTGTGTCTCTCATGAATAAATAAAATCTTTAAAAAATGTAAAAACTAAACCTAAGTGAGCAGAAGAAAGGAAATAATAATGATGAGACAGTAGAAAACTAATAAGGAAAATCAAGGAAACCAGAAGCTTTATCAGGAAAATGGTTGAATGACAAGCTAGCACCTAAATATTGAACGTCAATTTGTCAGGCACCTGTCCTTCGAAACCACAATGAGATAATATCAAAGTTAAAATTAAAATGGTTAACATTCATATTCGGGTTCTGATGTTTCTTTATAAAATAATTTGTAAACTCTATTAAATTGTACTTGAATGATCTCACATTTGTACATATAACTCTAACTCTTTCCTAATTACCATTTCAAATATGATTTCCCTTCTTTGGGATGTTCAACCTTACACTCTTCTAAAAAAAAAAATCAGTAGGGGTGTGTTCTACTCCTTTGGAATGGTATGGTTTTTAGTAAATGTTTCAATAAATTAATGACTTGTTCTTTCTTTGCAGGTTTTTTTTTTTAATTCAATTTAGTTAACATATATCTTATTATTAGTTTCAGGGATAGAATTCAGTGATTCTTCAGTTGCATCTAACATCCAGAGCTCATGACATCAAGTGCCCTCCTCAATGCCAATCACCCAATTACCCCAACAATGACCCCACCTCCCCTCCAGCAACCCTCAGTTTGTTCCCTATAGTTTAGAGTCTCTTGTGGTTTGACTCTGTTTCCATTTTTTTTTCTTATTTTACTTCTCATTCCTTTCCCCTTCTAGGGTCATTTATTTTGTTTCTTAAGTTCTGCATGTGATGAAATCATATAGCATTTGTCTTTCTCTGACTGACTTATTTCACTTAGCATTATACCCTCTAGTTCCATCCACATTGTCTCAAATGGCAAGATTTCATTCTTTTTGTTGGCTAATATCCAGGGTGTGTGTATCACATCCTCTCTATTCATTCACCTTGTCCAAGTGTATCTGGGCCCTTTCCATACTTGGGCTATTGTAGACATTGCTGCTATAAACATTAGGGTGCATGTGCCCCCTCAGATCCTTGTTTTTGTATCCTTGGGATAAATGCCTAGTAAAACAATTGCTGGGTTATAGCGTAGCTCTATTTTCAACTTTTTGAGCAACCTCCACACTGTTTTCCAGAGTGGCTGCACCAATCTGCATTCCTACCAGCAGTGCAAGAGGGTTATCCTTTCTTCACATGCTCGCTAGCACCTGTTGTTTCCTGAGTTGTTCATTTTAGCCACTCTGATCAGTGTGAGGTGGGATCTTATTGTGGTTTTAATTTGTATTGCCCTGATGCTGAGTGATGTTGAGCAATTTTTCATATGTCTGTGACCCATTTGTATGTCTTTTTTGGAGAAAAGTCTGTTCATGTCTTATGCCCATTTCTTGAAGTGGATTTTTGGGGTTTTTTGGGGGGGGTGTTAGGTTCAGTAAATTCTTTATAGATTTTGGATGCTATAGTCCTTTATCTGATTTGTCATTGCAACAATCTCTTCCCATTTCATAGGTTGCCTTTTAGTTTTGTTGACTGTTTCCTTTTGCCGTGCAAAATATTTTTATCTTCATGAAGTCCCAATAGTTCATTTTTGTTTTTGTTTCCTCTGGAGAGGAGTCTAACAAGGAGTTGCTGTGGCCAAGGTCACAGAATTTGCTGTTTGTGTTCTCCTCTAGGATCTTTTGATAGAGGAATTTTAACTTACATCCTAGTTTCTGGCCAGAAATATGCATTGCTGAAAATCAAATATACATTGCTTCTAATTTTTTAAAAAAGAAAATTAAGGGGTGCCGGGATGGCTCAGTCAGTTGAGCACCCGACTCTTGTTTTTGTTTTTTGTTTTTTTTTTTGAGATGCTTTATTTACTTATTCATGAGAGACAGACAGAGAGGAGAGAGAGAGAGAGAGAGAGAGAGAGAGAGAGAGAGAGAGGCAGAGACACAGGCAGAGGGAGAAACAGGCCCCATGCAGGGAGCCTGATGTAGGACTCGATCCCAGGTCTCCAAGATCAGGCCCTTGCTGAAGGCGGCGCTAAACCGCTGGGCCACCTGGGCTGCCCCCGACTCTTGGTTTTAACTCAGGTCATGATCTCATGCGTCATGGGCTCAAGCCCTGAATCAGGCTCCATGCTCAGCAAGGAGTCAGCTTGAAGATGCTCTCCCTCTGACCCTCCCCCCACTCTCTCTATCTAAAATAAATGAATGTATTTAAAAAATTAAAAAGATTTCTTATTCTCAAATAAGGATGTTTGTACAATCACTGGACAGTACTGAATGTCTAAACAAATCTTAATCTGTTATAAACACAGTACTAAAAATTGCAGTGGGTAGCTCAGTCAGTTAAGCATCTGACTTAGGCATCAGGTCATGATTCCAGTTTCCTGTTGGGCTCCTTGTTTAGTGGGGAGTCTGCTTCTCCCTCTTCCACTGCAGCTCCCCGTTTGTGCTAGTTCTCTCTCTTCTCTCAAATACATAAAATAAAATAAAATAAAATAAAATAAAATAAAATAAAATAAAATAAAATAAATATTTTTTTAAAAAAATGTAATAGGAAGACACCTGGTGGCTCAGGGATTGAGCATCTGCCTTCGGCTCAGGGCATGGTCCTAGAACTCCCAGCCCCACATCGGGCTCCCTGCAAGGAGCCTGCTTCTCCCTCTGCCCGTGTCTCAGCCTCTCTCTGTGTCTCTCATGAATAAATAAATAAAATCATAAAAAAAGTAATGGGAAACCTTAGATACAAGTTGCAATTGATGCTAAGATCCCCTTTTAGGGGGTAACTGTGTGTCACAGTCGGTTAAACAACCAACTCTTGATTTCAGCTCAGGTCTTGATCTCAGAGCCCTGAGATTAGGCCCTGTGTCAGGCTCAGTGTGGAATCAGCTGAGATTGTCTCTCCTCCTCCCTCTACCCTTCCCACTACTCCTAGTACTCTCTCTCTCTCTCTCACAAAAATAAGTAAATAGATCTTTAAAAAAAGAGATCCACTTTCGGAGTCTAATTCTATATATAGTAAGGAGCTAATCTGACACTCTTCATGTGTTCTCTTACTATATAAAGATGGCAGGTCTGAATTGGCCCTAGGATACCTTTTAATAGGGCCAAATAGCCATGAAGCAGTGCACAGTGCCAAGGACCCATGTAACTTTTAGGGATGCATGCATATATGTTCATTTATTTGAAATCAATTAACAATAAACAAATCTAGCTGTATTATAGATTTCTTAATACAATATACTCATATAATTTTATTTATCATCAGATTCCATCTCAATGGTCAACATTTGAGCAAAGTTTGTGGATCAGTGAATATTTGTGCAAGGAATGACTGGGTACTCTGTGATGATACCAAATCTTACAGTCCAGGCTGAGATGCTGCCTATAACCCCATATACACCAGCCACTGGATGGCAAATAGACATAGAAGGGGAACAGAAGTAGTAACCAGATTGGCACTATCTACAAGGGAGCTCTGGGTTTTCTATGTCAAAAGTGGACATTTTCTGCATTTGTCCTTGAATTAGACTATATATATTTTTAAAACCACAAAGTGAAAATAGCCATCATTGGACCAGTCTTCTTGGTAATGTCAAAAAAAAAAAATTCCTACTTAGGTTGTTAGTTATGGTTATTTATCCCACCATGGTTTGCTCCGCTCTTTTCTCTCCTTCTGAGAAATGCATCATACCATGAGTGATCTTTATGTTCAGATACTCTTACAGGATTTCCCGCTGTGCAGTTCTTAGCTCCTCACCCCACACTGACACTCAGTCTGTGTGAAGCTGAGATATTATTTCTTCCCTATTATGCATAATAAGAATTACAATTTGTTTGTCAATGATTAATTACTGCTCTTCCCAAGAGACAGAATGCTGAGTGTTTTCATATGCTAATATATGCCAAGCTGCCAGTACTAACTCAGTTCTCTAATCCTAAAACTCACCTCAAGTGAAAGAATATCACTGTTTATTGCCAAAGTTGTCATTCGCTTGGAAATGAAATAAATATCTAAGAAGCATTTCAATGATAGACCTGCTTTTCAGCTGACAGATCACTCCTTGTTATCAAAAGGCAAATATATGTCAATGTGTGCATTGCTTAAGACTCATGAGATAATTGCTTCAATTTGCCTGACAATCTGATAATGTCATTTGCACAATTGTGAATGGTGTCAACACTGAATGAATGTTCTTGAAGGAGATTAAAGGTGTGAAGCACAGTTGAGGAGTGGGGGGAAGAAGACTCCTCTTGAAGTGTCTTCTGCTTGATGAAATCCTAGACAGCAACTTGCCTTTTCACAAGTCTTTGTCTTCGACTTACATTTGTTACTGGATTTATCACCAAATGAGGGAAGACATCCAAGATGCTAGGTCTCAGACAATGCATAGGATTTCAATCACGGTTTTAAATTCAAAATTATATTTATCCATATTTTCAATAAGCATACGGTGAACAAACATCTACAGATAACGAGCTATATGATGGTTGTGGGAGAAGCCTATGTTCCAGAATCAGACTCTTTTCATCTTGAACCACACTTTTACCACCAACTTTCATGATGTTGGCTATGTTTTATTTTTCTTTTTAAGACTTTCCAATTATAGTTTACTTATTTGTTTAAATGGGTATAATGCTATCTATTACTATGGAATTTTATGAAGATTAAACATTATAATAAATGAAAAGCAATTATTTCTATGACTGGCTCAGAGTAAGCATTTAGAATATTTTAACTGTTATTATTAACATTATTCATGTATATTCAATCAAGTTATTAACTTTTCTAAACCTCAATTACCTCATCTTTTAAATGGCTCCCATAATAAGTTAGATGTAATGCTGATTTCCTCGAAGTGTTGTGATAATCACATTAGAAACATATAAATATCTCAGCATATTATATAGTACAAAGATGATTGTAGGGAAAATATTTATTTTCTGCAATCAACAATGAAAATGCAAAAAAAATTATATATTTCTCATATGAAAGCATTGGCAGACTTCAAAATTAAATGCAATATATTTCTATTTTATTATTCACCTGAGCTGGAGCTAGCAACAGATTCTGCTTGGAGTAATTGTTCAGATCAGTGGTCTATGGCCAAGGACAGAAGAAATGAGACTTTTAATTAATACAGAGTGGAAACCAGAGAGATATAATAGTTGGGGCATCTGCTAAACTATAAATCTCTGAATAGAAATGACCCTTTATTTGACTGCAATTCAATATTTGAAAATTATGGATGCAACATGAAGTTTATCTCAAGTAAAACATTCTTATTTAACTTAGAATGTAAGCCTACCATGCATTAATGCATGTACAATTGAATTTTATCATCAGAGAATTAAAAAAAATGAAGCTTAACATATTTTATTCAATTTATGCATCCATCACCCAAACATCTACTCAAAACAATACTGGATGACTCACTTCTCTCTTTTTTTTTTTTCTTTTAATTAAAACACCTGATTACTGAAAGAGTGAGAAAGAAGATATTTGTACATGAGAACAGTCAATACATATTTGGAAGATTTTTAGCAGCTATATAAATGTTAATTTTCTTAATTTAGGGTAGAAAATCAGAAATAAAAATAATGTAGTATTTTAAGAAAAAATTGTGGATTAACACAGAATTAGCCCATGGAGTCTCAGGAATTGGAGGCAGGGATATGTGATGGCTAAAGGATAAATGGGCAACAGTTAGTCTTCTGACTGCACTATTCTTCCCAATGTTCATCTTGATGCAGAGACACTAGCCACTGAGAAGGACTGGGAGAGGCAGAGTCATAAATAGAAGTGCATAAGTGCATTTCTACTTGCTGAAATGTCAGATTCATCTTATTCAGAATCTCCCTCTGCTATTAGCTCTCAAGTTTCTGGCAGCCAGATTTATTGAACCCATGTTGGAGATTTGGAGGAGTTTTATCTGTTTGTTTGTTTGTTTGTTTTTGCAAAATGGAATACTTCCAAGGAAAATGATTGTAGTTTTCTCCCTCATTCTCTAATGAGTTGCACTGATTGACAAATACCAACCACCACCAAACAATAGCTAACTAGAAAGTACTGATTTTTCAACATGAAAAATAATCCAAATACCAGCAGATATTTAGAGGAGGGTATCTACTATAAAGCTGGAGCTCAAAACGAAGAAGACAAAGGAAAAAAGTAAGAGGAAATAAACACAGTTTTAAAATCAAAACCTCACATCAGTAACAACACATAACATTTTTAGCAGAAGTCAAAATACATATTTCAACCAAGAAATATGAAGAAAAGGCTATATAAAAGAAATGGAATGTAAGAAAGTGTTCAGGGAAAGTAAAACATAAAAACTATGTATGTGTTGAGTGATAATGTCAAAGGAAATCATAAAATCACAAAATTCTTAAAAGAAAGTGACACAAAATTATCATGGAAGTACATCAATAATTATATACAAAGATGTTCTTTGCAGTGGATTTTGCAAGAGAAGATGTTAGAAACAATCCAAATGATTAAATATAGTGTAGAGTCACACACATATGTGTGTACACACACATGCACACACAATACATATGGATAATAACATATTTTCTACTGGCACGTGACAACTTCCACACAGAGGAACCTGCGAAAGACATGTGACTGTTAACAATGGTGTCCAATGCCTGTTTAGGATACAAGGTAACAAATGGTTTTATTATTTTTTTTTACTTATCTTCATTTTTCAAATTGTAGATAATTTATATATACTGTGTTTACCTAAACAATCTTACATATGAAATAGCAGTAGAAAAAAATTTTTTTTCAATTCTAGATTCAATACGTCCTCTACCGATTCTGTTAATTTATCTTTAACTAAGAAAGCAGTATAAATTTATGGAGCATTTATTATATGCAAAATGTGCTAAGCACCAAGAGTAACAGTGTTCACCAAGTATGCCAGTTTTTGCTCACATTCTAAAAGAGAAGAGGAGGTAAGAAAGATAAAGCATAACCACTACCACCCCCCAAAAACCCGACATCATCTTATCAAAGGTGTCTAGATGGAAGACATAGGTTGATAATAAAGAATATCAACTGGATGATCAGGAAAGCCTTTCTCAAGGAAAGCTGACCTGGGACCTGAAAAGTTAGATTATGGAGCCGTACAAAGAAGTGTTGAAGGAGGAAAAGGGACTGCAGGCATTAACCTCCAAAGTCAGGAGGATCCCAATATAATCCAGAAACAAAATAAAGGGAAAAACATAATTAGCTAAGTGAAGATAGGCAGGTGCTAATTTTGAAAGATGGGAGAAACTACAGAAACTTCTTCATTGCCAGACTCCTCTCACTTTAACCCATAATAGATGTGACACATTTTACATATTTTCAAGATCATCCTGGTTGTCTGGTGATACGTGAATGAGAAGATGAGAAAGCAAAATCAGGAGGCGTTGAGAAACCATTGCATTATCCATGTAAATAGGACAGTAGGCTCGCTCCAGCTACCCCTCACAGGTTAATGGTTCTATTCCTGGAGACCTGGTTCCTCAGAGTCAGAATGAAATGCTGCAACAGAGATCTCCTGCTCCAGGTTCTGTTTTAGAAGAACAGAGAATACAGACCCCTCTGAAGGAGCCTGCAGGTGACCGGGCCACTGCCTGCAAACCCACGGCCACTTGCTTACTAACCGTGTACTAATTTGGGTGATGATGCTGATAGCACAGCTCCAGGGGCTGAGAGGAAACAACGTAAACACACAAGACTCTGGTTTCCCTTCCTAATCTAAGCTTATCTTTTAATTACATCATCATCATCATCATCATCATCATCATCATTGACTATAGAAAGGCAATGCTACCTATGCAACAGAATCATTTAAGATGTGTTACAACACAAGTTTGAAGGACCCACGCTCAGACCTATTGAATCTGATTTGCTAGGCCTAACCCTGGGGGCTGGGCTCGCACACACTCCCCAGGTGGTCTGCTACACTGGCAGGGATGAGAACTGGTCTTCCAGGCCACCTGTCGGCAAGCGGCCCCGACACAAATCACTCACACACCTTCTTTTTTTCTTCAAGTTTCTTTTTTTTTTTTTTTTCTTCAAGTTTCAACGGACAGAGTGGCGACCAACCAACGCCGCCTTAGAAGTAAAACAGAATTTTAGGGCGCCGGAAGTCCTGTTCTTTCCTTATGATTTTGAATTCCATTTTATTCAGAATTAATTTAGATGCCGATCTACAGTATAAAACAGGTAAGTTTCCTCATCCAAATGGTAATTCGAACCCTTAAGAACAAATGTAGTTTCTGTTGAGATTTGCCTATCTGATCCCGAAGAAAATTCAGAAACTTACTTCAATAAATGTTTTATTAAAAAGAACACTCTGTAAAGAGGAACAAATGCAGCACTCCTGAAGTCAACATCATCCAGGTCATGACACCCTGGAAATCAAGCTATTTATTTTGTGTGTGACAAATGTAGTTTCAAATGTGCCTTTTTTCTTTTACTCTAAGTAGTAAGGATTTGAATAGATGTTCAGCTGTTCAAGTTGATAAACCATTACTCTAACGCGGGCATTACAGACCACAAAGAGATTGATGACTCCCGGTGCCCGCCATCAAGGGGAAGACAGTGTAGCATAATCAAAAGACCGTTCCTGCCTTAATGCTCTCTGATTCTAAAATTCTAATACTGTTGTGTGTTCTGGAAAAAATCACATGGTCTCTTTCAGTCATTTCAACATATAAAATGGAAGTAGACGAGAACAAATGTCCATTTAGTGAATTCTATATACAAACACTATGCTTGGAGCTTCCTATGTGCTATATCATTTAACCTCTGCAAAAATGCAATGTGCTGGTATTATTCTAACAATCTTTCATATGAGGAAATTGAGTCTTAGTGTGGTTAAATTATTTGGCCAAGGTCGTGCAGAACATTTTTTTTTTTTAAATCAGCTTTGGTCTAATTGCATGGCTTCTGCTTTTTCTCTGCTATGTCAAATTATCTCCCAAAATGAGTTCTTTTTAATTTTCTTTTCTGTAAAATTAACTAAAGGCCTTCATATTGAATTCTAATGCTCCATAGGGGCACAGAAAGGACAAAGTCTCATGTGTTGTTTATGATTTCTGCTTTAGTACAGACCTACGACAGAGCTACACACCGGCCAGAGGAAAGATAGGATGGCAATTTCAGTAAGGGAAATCCTAATTCACTTTACATAATGAAGAATCACGGAGTGCTGAATATCAGGGTTAATCTATTCATGGGATGGTAAATAAGTCTTATCCCTGTGGCGACTCTAATCCCTAGAGATTTCCAGGAATGGCGTGTTGAGAAAGAATCTAAAATTGTTGATGAGATTTAGCAGAAAGGGGTACCAGGATCAATTTGAGAATTCTCACATGGATGCAGTAGGTAGAAGTAATGTTTATTCCAGTGATTTCCAGCTCTTCACTTTACTGGTTTTAAAAACAAGACAACAGGTTTGAAATGGAGCTGCTAAGCTCCAGGACGCCTAACCAAGGCTTAATTACAGTTTTAGCTCTCCCAGAAATGGAATCTTAAACCGGTCCACCAGGAATCAACTGATCATCCGTAGTTAGGTAATCTGGCCGATAAACCCCTGCCATTCCTTAAAGGAAATCAACCTTGCAGTAAGTAACTGCCTTTTTTTGGCAGCATGACTTCTTTGTTCCCACTCCCGTCTGCCTATAAGAGTCTTTTGTCTCATGTGGTTCCTTGGAGCTCCTTTCTGGCTCTAGATCCGATGCTGCTCAAATCATGAATCATAGCATAAAGCCAATGAGATCTTTAAAACTTACTCAGTTGAACTTCTTCCTTTCTTTTTCTTCTTTTCTTACATTCGCCATATAAGTTCAGCTAAGTAAGTTTCTCCTTTCACTCCTCAATTTGGGATCACTAAAATGGTGCTAATATCTATCTCTCAGGGTTCTAAGAAGCATGAAATCAGTTGCATTAACTAACGTAAATTGCCTACCCCAGTGCCCAGCCCCTTTGCCGTCACATTGTCCAGGTGCAGGGTTTGGCACGGCCTGGACGCGCCCCAGATGCTTCACGTGTCACCTGCTATTCCATCTGCCTTCACTGATGCAGATACTTCATTTTGGACTGACCCTCTCTCCGAGGTCTCTTCTGGGAAGCACTGGTTGTAAACATGCCTTGGAACCCAATGCCATTGGGTCGAATTCTGTCTCTGTCATGTACCTTCTGTGTTTAGACAATTTATTTCATGTCTGGGAGCCTCAGTTTCTTCATCTATCAAATGTGGTTTCTAGTAAAGTAGCCCACACTTTTCAGGGTAGTTCTGAAGATCAAATCGGTTGAGGGATTTTTCTATCTAGGATGTGCCAAATACCTGATAAAAAACGGGGTGGCTATATAAATAATTTCATTGTAATTATATATCATAATAGTTTCTGCATCTGTAATTATCTCCAAGTACAAATATTCAAAGTACAGCCTAAAAAATCATTTCTCTTCCAGCCCACACACTTTTTTCTTCTCCCAAGTAACAGAAAGCCAGTTTTAGATTATAGATCGGCTTCTCAGTAGGTCTCACCTTATTCATTATGTCCTAAATGCCAGCTTGTTCTTTTTAATTCCCAGACCTGGTTTATAGGAATGTTCAGTTAGTTTGAAATGCAAAATTAACTGGGAACATTTTTTCTCCCTCCAAAAATCCAAATATTTTAAGTTTCACGGGTCACTGTTGCATAGCTGCCCTGCCAGGGCCATTTCACTGAACTCTATCTCATCACATACATTTTGTTTCATAAAATCACTAATTGCTCAACATAATAGTACATGCTTATTTGTTTTCTTATTTGTTGCTTAACTATGCTAGAATGTAAGCTCCTGAAGGACAAGGAATCCATCTAGATTATTCAATCTCTTGAATCTCAAGCAATTACGATTGTACTTAGCCCGTATATAATTAAATTTTCTTTTGAAATAATTATAGACTAATAAGAAGTTGAGAGCACTACAAAGCCATTCTGAGTACCTGAAACTCAGCTTTCCCCTAATGCTAATATTGTACGTAACTATGGTACATTATCATAACAGACAATGGACAATGTGCCACTAAACAACTTAATACTATAGATCTTACTGAAGCTTTGCCAGCTAATGAATGAACACATTTTCACATGCCTTTTTGTACAGTTCTATGCTATTTAGTCACATTTACAGATTCTAATAACCATCACCACAAGCAAAATATACAAGTGTTCTTTCAGCTTGAAGTACGCTCCTGTTATTTTCTAATCATACCCTTTCTTCCCTTGTGTTATCCCTGACAACCTCTGATCCGCTGCCATTTGTATTAAGGTTCTCCAGAGAAATAGAAACAATATAATATTATTGGGTATATAAAGATAAATATATATTATAGGATACATGTATTATAACCAATAGTTATATATGTATACATAAATCCTTATATAAGCGTATATATAAATTATGTATGTATATGTGTATATAAATTATATATGAGTAAAATATTATGAGGAATTTGCTCACCTCATCATGAAGACTAAGCCCTGCGACATGCCCTTTGTAAGTCAGAGACCCAGGAAAGCTGGTGATGTAATTCCAGGCTAACAAACAGGTAGCAATTGTGGAAAGCCCAGTCCAATGCCAGAATATCGATGCCCCAGCTCAAACATACAAGAAGGAAGAAAAAGGGGCAAATATCTCCTTCACTTTTTTGTTCTTTTTGGGTCCTCAACAGGTTGGATGACGGCTGCTCATATTGGAGAGGGCAATCTACTTGACTGAGTCCAGTAATTTCAGCTGGAAATACCGTCACAGACACACCCAGAAGTAATGTTTCAACTGGGCACCCCTTCTTCTTGTCAAGTGGACACATACAATCAACCATCACACCATCCCTATAATGTTGCCATTTTGAGAACATTATATAAGTTTAATCATATTAATTTAATCATATTATTTAATTTTGAGCCTGGCTATTTTCACATAGCAAAATATCCTGGAAATCCATCTAAGTTCTTATGTATACCAACAGTCTGTTTCTACTAATTGCTAAGTATTTTCCATGTTTGCATGAACCATGTCATAAAACAAATCCCACTTTCTATGATCTATGCTGCATCTTTTAAAAACATGTAAAAATATTTGCAATGTTATCACTTGGTATTAACATACTAACCTGCCGCTACTCTTGACAAGGACACTGTACATCCTTTAGCAAGTGGTGGAAATTCCTAAAAGAAATTTTGATTGACTTTGATATCAGCTGCCAACCAAAGGAGGTTTCTCCATTAATGCTTCTGATGCTTCAGTGTTTAAAGTTTTTCAATGCTTCCCAGAGTTGACGTACGTCAGTGTCAAACACATTGGAACAAATTTTCTATTCATATCCTCCTGCTTTCTTTTCTTTTTATGCTTCCTAAATAGGCTACTTTTTAAGTGGATTCAAGAGGAAAGAAAATCCTCACAACCTGGAAATGTTCTTTTATTTTCTCTCTTTAAAACACATCCTAAATTTTTTTCTTGTTAAAAATACATTATAGAAGGGACAATCTCTAGAAGTTTAGATTTAATAGATAAGAAGAGACTTGGGGATATGAATTTTAGCATACTTTTCCAAACCCATATTCTGAGAAATATTGTAATTATTCAAGGAAGGCAAGCAAAAACAATAACAAAACAAAAATAAGACAAAACAATAATGACAACAGCAACAACAAAACACTGGGTACTTCATGATACAAATAAAACTATGCAGGTTAAGGACTTTAAAGCTAATGATTTTCAAACTTCAATTAGTGAGTTATTTGGGAGGTGTATAAAATGATTTTTCCAAGTTTTCTCCTTCCCCTAGCATTAGGAATGTCACTCATGACATATTAGCCTGCTGGCACATAACTAGGAAGAAAAATTGGAACTATTTACCCAAAAATAAAAATAAATAAAAACAGAAGAGAAGAAGCCATCCTAAAAAAGGAGGGAAAACATTTGAATTGATAGCTATTAAATAACTAGTGCTCCCTGTCTTACCATTACACCCTTCACCATATAATTCTCACAAGAGCTCTTTGAGGTTGGCATTATTTTCGCTACATTAAACCAGTAGAATTAAGTTTAGAGATATTATATAATTTGCCTAAGAGCCCCAAACTGGGTGGAGGCAAAGCTGGGACTCCAATGTAAACTATCTGGCCACAAGCCTCATATTCTTTCTTCTTTATCAACTACCACTAATACATAGGCCTGTTTTCTAGGAAAGAAGATTTTTCTGAGTTGGGACACCAGGGAGGCTCAGTGGTTGAGCATCTGCCTTCCGCTCAGGGCATGATCCCAGGGTCCTGGAATCGAGTCCTGAATCAGGCTCCCCACAGGGACCCTGCTTCACCCTCTGCCTATATCTCTGTCTCTGCATCTCTCATGAATAAATAAATAAAGATATATTTTTTAAAAAAGACTTTTCTGGGTTAAGTTCTGTAAAGTTTCTGTATAAAATTCCAGAATTTAAAAAAAGGAGAAAAATAAAAACATCAGATCATTAAAAAGCCCTTAAAATAATATAAGATTATTGTCAAAAGATAAGAATTTTTTTAAAGGCCTAAATGGGATATAAGAGATTTGACTTCATGCCTTATATTAAAAAGTTATTCATGACATTTGCTAAAAACAATAAGGAATACTTTAATGAAGAGGGAGTCAGTACAATGGGGTTAGTAGCAGGGAAGAGAGATGAGTTCAATTCTGATACAATAGGGAAAAATGGACACTATAGCCAAGCCGGGGGAGGTGAGCAGGAAGATGGAAAATTACTAAGAGTAGGGTCATTCTTGGTGAAGCTGCACTAACAGTTTTTGCTGAGAGCAGATCAGACAAAGGGTGGGGAATTTTTGCAGAACCGGAGTCACTGGGCCAAGGACAGGACCCAGGGATGGGGTCTAGTAGGAAAGAAGACCCTGGTTCATCACCTGAATAATAAAGCACTTGGCCTAGCTAATTGCTAAGCTTTTCTAGACGGTGCTTATTTCTTTTGGTATTAGGAATACTCTCAAACAAGATGTACTTAATACTAAATTAATCCACTTACAAAGCAGAATGTTAGAGAAGAGTTCAGCATGACATTTATTTTTCAGATATGTAGAGGAGTTGAGGAACCTGGCTAAGATTCAGGATTGGAAAAGGATTCAGCATTCTGGGGCCAAGGAGAGAAATACGTAGGTACGAGTGTGTGTATCCACAGACATGCCCACGTGCCATACACGCCCACAGAGAGTATCTTATCTGTACCACTCAGGTTCCTAGAAGGTCACCGGCCTTATTTTATCAGTTCAGAGGTCAGAGATCAATTTATTTATCTCTGTCCCACTTGTACATAGTCTGGCTAAACATCTCATAAGATATTGAGGAGAACTGGTGAAGAACTTCTCTTCACGGATTCACTTTTTCCATTTACACAATTATTCACTTATTTCCCAAATACGCATGAGAAAAAAAGGGAAGGTAAAAATACTACAAGAAAACGAAAATACACCCACACAAAATAGAATGTATGATGCCTAACCACAGAAAGACACTGAAAATATAACAAATTGAAAGCACTGTATATCAATTATACATCAGTAATAAATTTAAAAATAAATAAAAGAAACAAAAGCAGTTTGGATTTGATAATATAACATTACTGAATATGAGGGTTTTTTTTTTCCATCTAGAAAATAAATGTTATTTGTCTCACAAAAAGTATTTCTTGCTTCCCATTAATTTTATTATGCAAACTTAATTGTTTGGCATTCTAGATATTTATAATCAGGCCCTATCTTTTGAGAATAAAGTCTCCAAATACAATACAAGAGAAACAAAGTAGCAAAATGCCATAGCATGATGTGTATAATCCTGAAATATCAGTCAGTTATGCAAAAATAGCTCGAAGTTGTGAGACCTTGGACATGTTATGTAACTCTGTGTATCTCATCTGCATCAAAATACAGATTCCCCATCTGTAAAATGGGAAAATTAAGAGTATTTTAACTGTGTAAAAGGGCCACAGAGAGTCAGCTCAAATGATCTCACTGTGGGTGGTGTATATCTTTGCGTGTGTGTGTGTTAACCTAAAAACTGCTGGAATTATAAACCTTTCTCTTGCTTTTCTGCAGCGCAGGATAGATTTCTTGGGACATTTATCTGCTTGATAAACCCCAAATTTCTGTCCAGTGAGCTGTCTCAAAGTAAAACTTGAGAGGGGGGTGAGTTTTATAAATAGTTAATAAAAACTTCTGCACATACTGCAATTAACTTATAGTTTGCTAAAGTGATATTTTTATATCCATCTCCTGTGTCTTATTCCAATACTACTTCTAAATATAAGATAGAGGAGAGGCTCATACAACTGACTGGAAGCACTACCATCTTCATCTAAATATTACTGTGAAGATTAATTATATGAGAGTATAAAAATGCATTCAGAACGCACTGGTTCATGCTGGGACTACAAGGATGGTTATGGCTTAATGAACACTTAGCCATACCAAATTACGTCCATTTCCCCCAGATACCACACTCTTATGTACCTATGCATATTCATATATAAGATTTTTCTCTCCATCTTAAAATTGAGTATTCAAATTCTCCTTCTTCAACTCATTACATTTTAATCAAGTCTATTTATTTGGAAGGCAAAAAAAAAACCCTACATATGAGTTTGTTCAAACAGGGAATATTTGGAAGGGTCAAAAGTACAAAATCATATACGTGGCGTCCTTCTCTCCCACTCTCTCTTACACACACACACACACACACACACACACACACACAACTCTCTTTCTACTGGTTGGGTCCTTACTCAATTCTCTCTACAGGTGATATTTCTTGTTTATTTTAGTTTGTTTATCCCTTAAAACTTACCTTGCAGGTGGATTTGGATTCCCCTGCTCTATACAAGTCCGTAATCTACCAGATTTATCAGCCTAGGTTCTCACAGCTCCCTGTCTGTAAGCATGTGCGTTGTGTGTGTGTGTGCATGTGTGTGTACATGCACTATGGACGTGGTGGATTCTTTGGGAAAGAAAATATATTTTTCAAAAAAATTCTACAGTAGATTTGAGGACATTATGAACCATAAACATTTTTAAACAGCTTTCTTTAATTACAAATCCCATACAACAAAACTTCCCAAATTACATGTATAATTTAAATGTACATTTGGATGGAGTTTGACAAGTGAGTATAGTTCTGAAATAAGCAGTCAAGACTTAGAACATTTTCATTATTCCGAAAAATTCCTTATTGTCTCTTTGTACTCAAGCCTCACCACTGACTCCTCGCTCCAGGCAATGACTGCTCTGTAATAATAATTCCTGGTACCTCTGGCCTTTGTGTTTAGCTATAGCAGTAGATATAGAAGGGTAGCTCACTATGGTTTTAATTTGCAATATCCAAAGTCTATTGATTTTGACCATCTTTTCATGTTCATATTTGCTTTTGTATTACACTCTTTGGATACATATATATTTTAATATTTACCCTTACTAATAGATGGTCTTCTAGGAATCAACATTGTAAATCATATCTTTTTTTTTTTTCACTGTAGTAATCGAATAAAATAGCTAAACAAAATCAGAAAGAGATACTGGCACTATCACCTTCCTTGACTTTCAAACACATGGCTTCAAATGTTTCATTGAACTTTCTGTTAGAACTTAAGTTTCACACTTCCTGTTTCATTGAACACTGTTCGACATGTTCACAGATGTGCGTCGGTATGGGGAGTGGAAGTAGCAGGTAATACATCTTTGTTGTTTTAAGCGGATAATATTTTAGTAGTTAGTTATGCAGCAACACAAAATTCTGGCAGGACAGAATTTTTATTTGTTTGGATTCTGCAGGTCATTTAAAGTCCTGTTGCAACTACTCAACTATCATCGTAGTGCAAAATCAGCCATAACAATATATAAAGGAGGATTTATTACTATATTCCAATCAAATTTCATTTATAAACAACATTGTAAATTTATGTAGCTCATAAGTCACAGTTTTCAGCGTCCCAATCTAGCAAATCTACAGGTCTATAGATATTGTTGAGGATTTTTTTCATTAACACGATGAAAATGGGAAACAACTGGAAGGTTTTATCCATTTTACATTTTAAAGATCGCTCTAAGATTTTAATAATGGCTAACAGAATGGGGTAAACCAGAGTGAAAACTGTAGAATAGTTGGTTTATTATTTCAGTTATTAACTTCTGCTAATAACAAGGATGACAGAAAAGAGAATAAGTCAATCTGTGTGTGTGTGTGTGCATACGTGCGTATGTGTGTTTGCACGCACATGCATAAACCTTCCAATAGAAGCTGCACATTTCTGACATTTTTGCTCAGTGCAAATAAACAGATTCTGAAACATTTGTAATATAACTGTAAAGAAAGCAGCTGAGCCTTATCTATGGGAATGACATCAGAGTGATTAAACGATTATTTCCTGTACATAGTGGATTTACATGAGTTATAGGGAAGATGGTAGCTCTCCTGATCAAGTGATTTAATGTCCTCTTCCTAACAACTTGCAAAACATTATGAGATAGTGAGAATGATATCACCAGAGGCATTTTGAAACTGTCTGAAATTGATCACGGCCAGACAATAGCTTCTCTTTGCCTTGCCTCTTCCCAGGCAGCGCTCTGAGAAACACTATTTTTGAAAGCCTTTTCATTGGAGTGGTTTCTTCGGAACTGCATGGTCTCTTATGTAACAAAGCATCCAACCCGCTGACAGACACATAGTAGGTAGTAAGTGAAAGTTAGTGGACTCAACCTAATTTGGCTGAAATGAAGTCATTTTTATAGTGAGCCTCGGTTTAAAATACTTAGGCAAAGTCCAGAATTATGGTGAAGACCATATTATTTAGAGCCCAATGTTTCTTTTCCAAATGAGAAAATATAAAAGGATATGAGAAAAAAATGCTGGGAGACATTTCTCCATGTGTGCTGCATGTTCCCACATGCTTCCGAGGCCCACTACTCAATGCCCGGGCCACTCAACACTGGGGCCATTTCTCAGGGTTGTGCTTATAGCTAGTAATTAAGGGGAAACATCTCCCTGAAAAATGAAGGTTTACGTATTTTCTGCTTGCTATAAAATGGTAGGTCTCTTGAGCTCACTGTTCCTCCTTTAGAATACAACCCCCTGGGTACGGGCGCATCTGTCGAGGCTTTCCACATGGGATTTGGGGGGCAAGAGGAAATGATACAAACGTGGTGATAATCATGTTACTTACTGTGCCATGAGAGACAGTATTCTTTGTCTCTGACCTAGGAATTTCATATCTTCTGCCGGCATCTATGAAAAAGTATCAGGCTTACTTTATTATTTATTAGATTGTAGGCAGGGAGTAATCAAATACCAGTCCTGAGAAAAATGCTTTAAGCTTCCTATTTTTCATGAACATTCCAGACTTGCTACTTCTAATTATACACATTTGCATGTGCCACACACACACACACACACACACGCACAAGTCAGCTTTGTTAGTCATTCCTTGTTGAATTTAAAACATTTTAAAACAATTTAAATTTTTTAAAACTAAAAAATTTAGTCATTCCTTGTTGAAAATTTTAAAATTTTACGCCAATAACATTTTTCCCAGGTACTTATGAAATGACATCAATGTTCGTGATGTAAATGATAACGGCTTTGTCATTTACAAAGCACCTTTTAAAAATATGTTTTGATCATCAGACCATAAGGCACATATAGAGTGATTTATATTATTATATAATAATTTACATTATCACAAATATAAATGGAAACTTATTTTTCAAGAGGTTTCTATGATTTTCTTAAATCAGTGTACTGTTTAAAACATTGGTCCAATACTTATGATTTGAAATTGTCCATCCTAATGTACAAAATATTAAAAACCCAGGACACTAAAACCTGTATCCTTTCAAGATGACTTATTCATTCAGTCATTCATCTACAACATTTCTCCAAATTCACTGTATGATAAGGATATGACTTTATACACTATATATTCCACGTGAGTGTGCCTAGGAGAGAGAAAGACAGAGAGAATAAGCGAGTGCACACAGAGCATAGTACATATTAGGTACGATGAGGATAAATGGTTAAAATACCTGAATTCATTTTATAGTGTTACTATGTTATTTTTTGGTTATTAGACTCAAACACATTTACTGGAATAATTTTGAGAATTTTAATTATGTTGACAATGTTTGAGTTGAGGATAGAAAGAACAGGGTAGTCCCAGGATTGAAACTGGCTGGGAATCATGAGATCATATAGATACTTTGGTATTACACTTTTAGGCTAAACCAAACCTCATATTCTTTTGTTTCCCTAAGAGAAAAAAATCATAAAACTTATTTAAAGTGCCTATGCATATGTTCACACGTGGCCTCTAAAGCCCTGAATACCTTGTTTCAGGCTTATTAATAAACTCTGTATGGTCTTTACTGTGATGGACTTGGATTCCTTCTTCACACACTGATTGGGATTGTCAGTTGTCAAGGCTAAGAGAAAACTGAAGGAGTAAGTTGGTGAACTACTCTAGGTCGGAGATGAGTATTTGCTCATCTTTCAGTTCTTGGAACCTAGAGAGCACCATGCCTTGACAGGAAGACACACACACATACACTCACTCACAATAGATATAAAAAGAGAAAAGATAATGAGTGAAGTAAGAGTGAAAGAGGAAGTCAAGGAGAGTCTCCAGGGTAATTGATGAAGCAAGCATGAGTCTTAAACAACATTTGGTTGGATTCCTCCAACAATGAAAGCACACCATAGTCAGAAAATGATAACCATGGGCGAATTATACAACCCCATAATTGCAAGGAGAAAGGGAGTAGTAGAAAGCAGGTAAGCAGGTTAGGGTAAGGAGGGCAAGTTTCATAAACAGTAAAGAGGAGCTAAAGAAGAATTAGGTAAGAAAAGATGGAAAAGAAAATAAGAAGGCTGGAGAGGGAGAGGAAGAAAAGTGGAGAGAGAAGCTGGGAAGAGTGGAAGGAAGAACGGAAGGAAGGGAGTTAAAGAAGGAAGGAAATGAAAGAGTCAAACTTCCTTATGCCAGCCTCACTTTCTTTCCATATGATTAGTAAATCAACCAGAGATTCTGTGTGAAGCTTACCGCGGGAGAGAGGAAAATGGCTGTTTTTTATACACTTGACTTAAACATGCCTGCCCTGTAACTGGCAGCCACCGCATATTCCCCTGACAGCACCTGGAGAGGGTGCCTGTAGAACACCAAAAGGGTGGTGGGAAAATATGACATGTGACACCAGGGCAAGATCTGATCCTCAACAAATGAAATCTGTCAGCCATCTCCTCAAAGGCTGCCACCTTTCATATCCCTGCTTGGCTGAGCTAGCTTTATACAGGGACTTATTGTATTATTCAGCTGGTTTGATTTTCCTTTTTATGACAACCCTCCCCTGGAGACCATCCATCTCTTTACAATCTTGGAGAATGACTCTAACTGAATGATATTTCAATGTAATTTATAACTCTGTACTGTAAACACAAATAGGGGTTGTTTCTTAGCACCGGAAAGAATGCTAATGGTTAGTCCTAGGCCACTATGACTTTATGTGAAATTAGTACCAGAACAATTAATGAATTTAGATGGGAAAATTGAATGGGAATGGAAGATAAAAGAGAAATTAAAACAAAACAAAACAAAAAAAGCAAACAAACATAAACACCCAGAATGAAAAAAAAAAGTGGAAAGACTAAGTTTCAGTTTTCTATGGCCATTCGGCTAATTTGGTATCCATAAACTTCACAGGCAGCTGGGAAGAATGCATAAATAATCTATGATTCAGGGTTATTAACAAAGTTGTAATAAACAGCATCCAGAACCGTATCATCTTAAAAATTCAATGAACCTTATAAATGGACCTAGTCTGTCGGAAGACCCAAGCTGCTAAGACTTCAATGTTCCCCAAACTTATCTGTAGATTCAAGACAGTTCCAATTAAAAGAATAGTAGGCTTTTGTTGGTTTGTTGGTAGAAGCTGAAAAGATTATTCTCAGCTTTATATAGAAATGCAAACATTCTGAGATCAGCCAAGACAGTCTTGAAGGGAAACAAATTCAAGGGCTTAAGGTATCAGATCCTAACATCTTCTGCAAAGGCACAGTTATTAAGGGAGTATGGGCTGTGGTAGTGATACCAGCGCTGTGCACCGGGCTGCTTTCCCCTCCATGGTGGCTTTTGACTCCCTGGATCAGCTTAGCTCGGGGTCACCTGCCCTCCAGAAAGTGCCCCTGCTGCGGGCCTGCGTGGAGCCCACCCCTTCCCAAGGCCCACCTGCCCTGGGCCCCACCTCCGTGACCCCCTGCCTCAACCCCTTCAAAAAACTATCTCACTGGTTTAGGAACACATTCAAACACAGTCACTAGATTTACAACACAATCTGTCAGAGTAACACAAAGCACAAAGGAGAATATTTCAAATAAATGGTACTAAAACATGACTGAGTGTATAAGTAAGTGTGGAGTTTCTGGGTCATCCCATAAGCTTAGCTTTGTAAGTGACTGCCCGAGAGTGGTACAGAGGGCCTCTATCAGAAATGTTAATGCCCCTCGTTGTTACCAGTATTTAGTTCAGCACACAGCCTTTCTGGGGGTGGAAGGGGCTATCACATTTTGGGTTTGATACACATTTCCTTGATGACTGATGGAGTTGATAACCTTCCCTAAGCTCCTGAGCCCTTTGAATCTCCATGTGTGTGAAATGCGTCTTAGAGTGCCATTCCTACCTTACAACCAGATCATGTTTTCTCCTGATTGGTTGGTAAATGTTCTTTTATATATCCTGAATATAGGATCCATAATGTGATTATCTTCCCTCCTTCTATTTGGTTGTTTGGTCACTCTCTTACAGGATCCTTTGCATAACTCAAGTTGCCAATTTTAATATAACCTATTACACACATTTTTACTTCTTTAATGCTTAGCACTTTGATGGTCCTGTTTTTGCTTTTTTTAAAAGACGTTTTAAAATGTATTCATTTGAAAGAAAGAGAAGATGAACAATGGGGAGGGGCAGAAGGAGAGGGAGAAGTAGACTCCTCTAGGCAGGGAGCCCAACGCAGGGCACAATCACAGGACCCTGGGATCTTGACCAGAGCCGAAGGCAGATGCTTAATGAATTGACCCACCCAGGACCCCAGTGATGGTCCTGTTAGGGTTTTTGTTTTGTTTTGTTTTTTGTTTTGTTTTGATTGCCTGCTTCAAAGAAATAATGGTATTCTCTTATGTTTTCTCTAAAAGATTCATTATTCTTCCTTTCATACCGAGTTCTACAATATGTATGGAATTCATATTTGTTTATAATGTGAGGCTGAGGGTTCTCAATCTGCTCACCGCCCCCAGCCCCAATATGGAGGGCAAAGGGAGACTGAAAAAAGAAAAAGGCAGATCACCCCCAGTTGGCAGGTAGATGGTTTAGTAAGCAAAGGAACTTACATAGGAAGGAGGCTTGTTCTGAGTGACCACAAGGCAAGAAGATGTCCTTACCTGCAGGCTGGAATCTTAAGAGTTTGTACAAAGGCCCTAATAAGGTTTGGGTTACATATTCAGTCCAGATGACTTCAAGACTATGTCCTTGAAGCAGCTCTTTCTATGGAAATAGTTGTTGGAATATATATTCCAAGGACAGGGGAGAGGGTAAGGAGCCTCCTATGCCCCAGGCCTGCGCCCAAATCTAGTGATGACACACACCAATGGATGAAGATTTTTCTTGCTCATGTAATTTTCCATTGGCCTGGCACCATTTCTGAAAAGGCCTTCCTCACTGAACTTCAGTGTTATTTTTAGAGAATGGTATAAGCAGTCAGAAGAGAAGGGTTTTATCTGGATTTTATCTGATTTTATCTGGATAGTTGATAAACATATGACTTTATTGGAAGAGTTTAAAGCTTCATTAGGCCATGATCTAAATGTCACTGCACTTTAATGCCCGTAAGTCATGCCTCTGTGCTACAGTAATGGTGTATGCGTGTTGGCAAAGCTGCTTGCAGTTAACGGTACATGTCTTTCAATTCTCTCAGGTTGTATGAGGATAAACAAGGTTTCTGTAGTTTGATGAAAAAGAGTTAATAACTTGATAAGGCTTAGTGCGACTTTTTTGATGCAGTTTCCAGACATTAAGGAAGATTCCACTGACCAGGAAATAAAGTTGTTTCCAAGTCAAATGGTTTTCAGTACTTTTCTTTGACAAAATCATGGGTGACATAATGGAGGTGTCCACTGACAGATCACTGAAAGCATTTTGATGATGGAAAATTATGAATTTTTTGAATCGCAGCTTGGAAGGGTTTGCAATACTGAGTGATTTTACATGGCAAAATTCTTTTTATTCCCTTCTACTTATCTATGTACATGGAGTACTCGGAAGTTATCTTTGTTTAAAAAAAATAAAAGATGTAACTGGTGTTGGTCTCTTTCTCACTCTACCAATAAGAAATATTATTCTGTGAATAAATGCTCTAATTGTAAAAAAAAAAAAAAAAAACAACCCTTTCGTGTGATTAAGAATCCAATTCAGCAAATACATATATTAATAAATTGACTGTAAATTATACTAATATTAATACTAATCCAATTATGTGTAAAGAGACATTATCAGCTACCAGATGCTATAAAATATATCTTTATGCATAATAAATAAATATTTTTAAAATGCATTTTATTTTTTTAGATATATAGATTTTTTATTGAAGCTTGATTTCCCAATATATAGCATAACACCCAGTGCTCATCCCATCAAGTGCCTCCCTCTTTGCCTGTCATCCAATCACTCCATCCTCCCGCCTACCTCCCCTTCTGCAACCCTTTGTTTCTTTCCCAGAGTTACGGATATCTCATGGTTTGTGTCCCTCCCTAATTTTCCCCACTCAGTTCTTCTCCTATCCCTTATAATCTCTTTCACTATTTTTTATATTCCCTGTATGAGCGATACCGTAGTTTGTCCTTCTCTGATTGAATTATTTCACTCAGCATCATACCCTCCAGTTCCATCCACATCGGAGCAAATGGTGGGTATTTGTCGTTTCTAATGGCTGAGGAATATCCCACTGTATACACAGATCACAGCTTCTCTATCCATCATCTGTCGATGGACACCGAGTCTCCTTCCACAGTGTGGCTATTGTGGACATTGCTGCTATGAACATCGGGGTGCAGGTGTCCCGGCGTTTCCCTGCATCTGTATCTTTGGGGTAAATCCCCAACAGTGCAATTGCTGGGTCGTAGGGCAGGTCTATTTTAACTCTTTGAGGAACCTCCACACAGTTTTCCAGAGTGGCTGCACCAGGTCACATTCCCACCAACAGTGCAGGAGGGTTCCCTTTTCTCCACATCCTCTCCAACATTTGTGGTTTCCTGCCTTGTTAATGTTCCCCATTCTCACCGGTGTGAGGTGGGATCTCTTTGTGGTTTTGATTTGTAATTCCCTGATGGCAAGTGATGCGGAGCATTTTCTCTTGTGCGTGTTGGCCATGTCCATGTCTTCCTCTGTGAGATTTCTCTTCATGTCTTTTGCCCATTTCATGATTGGATTGTTTGTTTCTTTAGTGTTGAGCTTAATAAGTTCTTTATAGATCTTGGAAACTAGCCCTTTATCTGATACGTCATTTGCAAATATCTTCTCCCATTCTGTAGGTTGTCTTTTAGTTTTATTGACTGTATCCTTTGCTGTGCAAAAGCTTCTTATCTTGATGAAGTCCCAATAGTTCATTTTTGCTTTTGTTTCATTTGCCCTCGTGGATGTATCTTGCAAGAAGTTACTGCGGCCGAGTTCAAAAAGGGTGTTTTAGTTCATTCTGATCTTTGTTTTCAACTTCTGGCCTCCTACCTCATCAGAATCATCTAGGGTGGAATCTATTTAGGTCGTGGTTGATATTCTTGACTTAGCCCACTCATATAGCCACTCTGCACTGAGCAAAATGACTAGAAGGAAGAACTCACCACACACACAAAAAAATTACAAACAATACTCTCTGCCACTGAGTTACAGAATATGGGTTACAATTTGATGTCAGAAAGCCAATTCAGAAGCACAATTATAAAGCTGCTGGTGGCTCTGGAGAAAAAGCATAGAGGATTCAAGAGACTTCGTGAGTGCAGAATTTACATCTAATCAGGCCAAAATTTAAAGTCAACTATGAGATGCACTCCACACTGGATGTCCTAATTGCTAGGGTTAAGGAGGTGGAAGAGAGAGGGAGCGACACAGAAGACAAGTTGATGGCAAGGAAGGAAACTGAGGACAATAGAGAAAATAAAGAGCCCATGAGGAATGGTTAAGGGAAATAAACAATAGCTTAAGAAGGAAGAATCTTTGTATAATTGGGGTTCCAGAAGAGACTGAGAGGGACAAAGAGCCAGAAAGCATATTTGAACAAATCATAGCTGAGGACTTCCCCAATTTGGGAAGGGAAACAGGCATTTATATCCAGGAGATAGAGAGAGGCCCCCCCTCAAAAAATGAATAAAAACCATTCAACACCTCAACATTTAATAGTGAAACTTGCAAATTCCAAAGATAAAGAGAAAACCCTTAAAGCAGTGAGAGACAAGAAATTCTTAATTTATATGGAGAGAAATATCAGATTAGCAGCAGACCTCTCCACAGAGACGTGGCAGGCCAAAAAGGGCTGGCAGGATATATTCAGTGTCCTAAATGAGAAGAACATGCAGCCAAGAATACTCTATCCAGCAAGTCTCTCATTCAGAATAGAAGGAGAGATAAAGAGCTTCCAAAATAGGCAGAAATTGAAAGAATATGTGACCACCAAACCAGCTCTGCAAGAAATATTAAGTGGAACTAAAAAGAAAGGGGATGCCGAAAGAAATAATCCACAAAAACAGAGACTGAACAGGTATTATGATGACACTAAATTCATATCTTTCAATAGTAACTCTGAACGTGAATGGGCTTAATGATCCCATCAAAAGACGCAGGGTTTCAGACTAGATAAAAAAGCAAGACCCATCTATTTGCTGTCTACAATAGACTCATTTGAGACCTCAGGACACCTCCAGCCTGAAAATGAAAGGTTGGAGAACCATTTACCATTCAAATGGTCCTCAAAAGAAAGCTGGGGTAGCAATCCTCGTACCAGATAAATTAAAGTTTATCCCAAAGACTGTAGTAAGAGATGAAGAGGGACACTATGTCATACTTTAAGGATCTATCCAACAAGAGGACCTAACATTCATGAATATTTATGCCACTAATGTGGGAGCTGCCAAATACATCAATCTACTAATAACCAAAGTAAAGACATACTTAGATAATAATAAACTAATAGTAGGAGAGCTCAACACGGCACTTTCTGCAAATGACAGATATTCTCAGCACAACATCACCAAAGAAACAGGGCCTTGAATAATACTCTGGGCCAAATAGATTTCACAGATATATACAGAACTTTGCATCCAACACAACTGAATACACATTCTTCTCAAGAGTACATAGAACTTTCTCCAGAATAGATCACATACTAGGTCACAAATCAGGTCTCAACGGATACCAAAAGATTGGGTTGTCCCCTGCATATTTTCAGACCACAATGCTTTGAAACTAAAACTCAATCACCAAAAAAAAAAAAAAAATTGGAGGAGAATCAAACATGGTTAACCCCAAACATGGGGTTAAAGAGCATCCTGCTAAGAGATGAATGGGTCAACCAGGAAATTAGAGAAGAATTAAAAATATTCATGGAAACTAATGAAAATGAAGATACAACCATTTAAAATCTTGGGGATACAGCAAAACAGGTCCCACGAGGGAAATACATCACAATATGTCTCCTTTGAAAAATTGGGGGAAAAAATGTACAAGCTAACCTCGCACCTAAAGGAACTAGAGAAAGAACAGCAGGTAAAACCTACAGCAAGCAGAAGAAGAGAGATAATAAAGATTTGAGTACAATCAATGAAATAGAGACTAGAACTGTAGAACAGATCAACAAAACCAAGAGTTGATTCTTTGAAAGAATTAATAAGATAGATTAACCATTAGCCAACCTTATTAAAAACAAAAGAGAAAATACTCTAATAAAATCATGAATCAAAAAGGAGAGATCACAACCAATACCAAGGAAATACAAACAACTTTAAAAACATATTATGAGCAGCTATACGCCAATAAATTAGGCAATCTAGAAGAAATGGATGTATTTCTGGAAAACCACAAACTATCAAAACTGGAACAGGAAGAAATAGAGAACCTGAACCGGCCAATAACCAGGGAGGGAACTGAAGCAGTCATCAAACAGCTCCAAAGACACAAAAGTCCAGGGCCAGATGGCTTCCCAGGGGAATTCTATCAAACATTTGAAGAAGAAAAAATACCTATTCTACTAATGTTGTTCTGATTGATAGAAAGGGATGGAATACTTTGAAACTCGTTCTATGAGGCCAGCATCACCCTAATTCCAAAACCAGACAAAGACCTCAAAAAAGGAGAATTATAGACCAATATCCCTGATGAACACAGATGCAAGAATTCTCAACAAGATACTCGCCAATAGGATCCAACAGTACTTTAAGAAGATTATTCACCATGACCAACTGGGATGTATCCCCGGGATGCAAGGCTGGTTCAACACTCATAAAGCAGTCAATGTGATAGATCATATCAACAAGAGAAAAAACAAGAACCATATGATCCTCTCAATAGATGCAGAGAAAGCATTTTGACAGAATACAGCATCCAATCCTGACCAAAACTCTTCAGAGTGTAGGGATGCAAGGAACATTTCTCAGTATCCTAAAAGCCATCTATGAAAAGCCCACAGCCAATATCATTCCCAATGGGGAAACATTGGGAGCCTTTCCCCTAAGATCAGGAACACGACAGGGATGTCCACTCTCACCACTGCTATTCAACATAGGCTAGAAGTCCAAGCCTCAGCAATCAGGCAACAAAAAGAAATAAAAGACTTTCAAATTGGAAAAGAAGAAGTAAAATTCTCCCTCTTTCCAGATGACATGCTACTGTATGTAGAAAACCCAAAAGATTCTACCCCAAGATTGCTAGAACTTCTACAGCAATTCGGCAGTGTGGCAGGATACAAAATCATTGCCCAGAAGTCAGTGGCATTTCTATACACTAACAATGAGATTGAAGAAAGAGAAATGAAGGAGTCAATCCCATTTACAATTGCACCCAAAAGCATAAGATACCTAGGAATAAACCTAACCAAAGAGGTAAAGGATCTATACCCTAAAAACTACAGAACACTTCTGAAAGAAATTGAGGAAGACACAAAGAGATGGAAAAATATTCCATGCTCATGGATTGGAAGAATTAATATTGTGAAAATGTCTATGCAATCCAGGGGGATTTACACATTTAATGCTATCCCTATCAAAATACCATGGACTTTCTTCAGAGAGTTGGAACAAATAATCTTAAGAATTGTGTGGAATCAGAAAAGAACCCAAATAGCCAGGGGAATGTTGAAAAAGAAAACTAGAGTCAGGGCATCACAATGCTGGATTTCAAGCTCTACTACAAAGTTCTGATCGTCAATGCAGTGCGATCCTGGCACAAAAACAGACACATAGATCAATGGAACAGAATAGAGAACCCAGACATGGGCCCTCAACTCTATGGTCAACTAATATTCGACAAAGCAGGAAAGAGTATCCCCTGGAAAAAGGACAGTCTCTTCAATAAATGGTGCTGGGAAAATTGGACAGCAGCGTGCAGAAGAATGAAACTAGACCATTCTCTTACACCAGACACAAAGATAAACCCCAAATGGATGAAAGATCTAAATGTGAGACAAGATTCCATCAAAATCCTAGAGGAGAACACAGGCAACACCCTTTTTTAACTTGGCCACAGCACCTTCTTGCGAAACACATTTATGAAGGCAAGGGAAACAAAGCAAAAATGAACAGTTGGGACTTAATCAGGACAAAAACCTTCTGCACAGCAAAGGAAACAGTCAGCAAAACTCAAAGACAACCTACAGAAATGGAGAGGATATCTGCAAATGAGATCCCACCTCAGACCAGTGAGAATGGGGAATATTAACAAGGCAGGAAACCACAAATGTTGGAGAGGATGCGGATAAGGGGGACCCTCCTGCACTGTTGGTGGGAATGTGACCTGGTGCAGCCACTCTGGAAAACTGTGTGGAGGTTCATCAAAGAGTTAAAGTAGAGCTGCCCTATGACCCAGCATTTGCACTGCTGGGGATTTACCCCAAAGATACAGATGCAGGGAAACGCCGGGACACCTGCACCCCGATGTTGATAGCAGCAACGTCCACAATAGCCAAACTGTGGAAGGAGCCTCGGTGTCCATCAACAGATGATGGATAAAGAAGCTGTGGTCTATGTATACAGTGGAGTATTCCTCAGCCATTAGAAACGACAAATACCCACCATTTGCTTCGACATGGATGGAACTGGAGGGTATTATGTTGAGTGAAGTAAGTCAATCGGAGAAGGACAAACATCATATGGTCTCATTCATTTGGGGAATATAAATAATAGTGAAACGGAATAGAGGGGAAGGGAGAAGAAATGTGTGGGAAATATCAGAAAGGGAGACAGAACATGAAGACTCCTGACTCTGGGAAATGAACTAGGGGTGGTGGAAGGGGAGGAGGGCGGGTGGTGGGGGTGAATGTGTGATGGGCACTGGGTGAGGGGGGCACTTGGGGGGATGAGCACTGGGTGTTATTCTGTATGTTGGGAAATTGAACACCAATAAAAAATAAATTTATTATTAAAAAACACAGAACGAACTAAAACAAAAGGACCATTAAAGTTAAAGAGAAATTTTAAAACAAAGTAGTAAAAAATTAAAGGCCAAGAATCCCCCCTCTCCGCCCTCCCCCCATCATCCACGGAGAGCCCCTTCCCTCTGGGGTCCCGCTGTTCTCTCCTGACCCCTCAGGTGGGATTGGAGGTGCTCAGGGTGTTGTGAAAGACCAAAAAGGAGGGAATCCCTGGGTGGCTCAGCAGATGTGCATCCACCTTTGGCCCAGGGCGTGATCCTGGAGACCCAGGATCGAGTCCCAGCCAGGCTACCTGCATGGAGCCTGCTTCTCCCTCTGCCTGTGTCTCTGCCTCTCTCTCTCTGTGTCTCTCATGAATAGATAAATAAAATCTTTTTTAAAAAAGAGAGAGAGAGGGATGACTGTATATGACTTTTGTCCCCATTTCTGGCAGAGAGCCCCGAGGCACTTGGGAGCCCCTAAGTGTGGACAGTAATAGGGCCTCTTGTTAGTTAATGAGGTGACTCGTGGCCCTTCCTCCCTGAAGGATGAGTCTTGGTGCCCGGGGCAAACAACCCTGCGATTAGAGGGTTGAAACATTCGGCCCCATGGTGCCTCTTCGTTACCAGTGATTTCACCAACCTTGCCTACATCAGAAGCCTTCATAAAATTCCAAAAGGACAGACTGGGAAGTGCCAGGTTGGTCAACGCCTGGATGTGGGAAGAGCAGTGGCAGTGGAGAGGGCATAAAAGCTTCAAACCCTTTCCCCAGACCTTGCCTTGCACACCTCTTCCATCTGGCCTTCCTGACCTATATCCTTTGATAATAAGCCAGTAATGTAGTAGGAAAAATGTTTCTCTGAGTTCCGTGACCAACTGTAGCAGATTAATGGAACCTGAGGAGAGGGGTGGTGGGAGCCTCTGATCTGTAGCCAGTAGCTCAGAAGCACAGGTGACACTATGTTTGCAACTGGCATCCAGAGTGAGGTGGGAGGTGGGTGGAGTGGTGGGTGGGTTGCCTGAGACTAGGCCCTTTACCTGTGGGACCTGACGCTATATCCTGGTCGGTATGGTCAGAATTGAGTTGAATTTTAGGACACCCAGCTGCTGTCTAAGAATGGCTTGTTGGGAGTGTGGGAAACCCTCCTCCACACATTGGAACTGGGCCCATGAATCCAAAAGAGCAGCTCTCAGCTTGCTCTAAGACTTGCATTTCCTTTGAATATAAGAATGACCCCTGTGTCCTGTTCTCAAATGTTCTCCATTTAAAATGTGCCACGAATTAGAATATTTCCAACTATCTACACTTGCCGTTAAATGTCATACGCTTATTTAAATATTTGAGAGAGTTGAGATTTGAAATGATCCTTTTGGGAATCCATGAACAAAATAGCCTGGAGAGTGCTGGCCAAGCATATGGGCGCAGTGGCAGAGAAACTGTCAGCGCTTGAGGGCTCGGAACCCCTGCCTGCAGCCGCAGTCCTCCCAGGGTTCTTCTGTAATTTCCAGGGTGAAGTTAATCCAAGGACGAGATACGCGTGGTAAGACCTACCTTGCTTCTGCAGCCTCATGTCCTCCATGGTATTTTCCACACTCGTGTAGATTGATCCATGAAAACAGAAAGGTTTGGCACTTTTCTACAAGGGCTCTGCAAATTTCCCAGAGGCCTTATTTCTGCCTCCACTCCAGATGGACAGGCGGAAATTCCTCCTCAAAACTTACCTCATCAAGGGGTGGTAGAAAGGGAGGTGGGGGGGGGGTGACTGGGTGAGGGGCACTGAGGGTGGCACTTGATGGGATGAGCACTGGGTGTTATTGTATATGTTGGCAAATTAAACACCAATAAAAAAATTAAAAAATTAAAAAAGAGAAAAAAGAAAAAAGAAACTCACTTCAGTATCATCCCATTCTCTGGAAACATCCATGGGCGATCACACAAGACTTTGTGTTTTTGTCAGTGTTAGAGCCCTTATTAAGTGTTTGTTTTCACTGACGTCAAAGTCCATGGATTCCTTCAAAGCATGGTCTTAGTTTGTTTCTTTGTTTTGTCTTTAAACTTTGGAACCAGTGATTGGGAGAATGAGTGGACTTAAGAATAAACATTGAATCTGCTTTTGTTTTTCAATAGAGGCAAACTGACTCATTGGAAATAACCGAGGAAGATATATCTGGATTATCTGAAATCCCTAACTCTATAATACCTGAAGGGTGAATCTCTACTTTATTTTTAAAATGTTGAAATTATCTACAAAGTACTACGTACATGGAACACCTGAGAGACATGTTAATTCTAACATTAAAATATGACAGTTCTGCAGCTGCTGCTTCCTCACACGGATGTTGGCACAACTTCGGCAAACCAGCTGACTCTGTTCACATATTGCAGGACAGTGTCCCTTCTGAGTATCAGGAGTTGCAACATTGTGCGGTCTCAAATATCCTGTCTAGTTAGAGAACCTACAGTGGAATAATTCAGGGTGCTCCTGATGATTCAAAATATTGAGAGAGTAAGCAGTAAGCCAGAGCAATTCTAAAGGCCAGACAAAGCTAAAAAAAAACTGGAAAATTCTGGTCTGCAGCTAGATGTGAGGACCGACCGGCTGGCCGAATGAAAGGCTGGTACATGGGGGAAAGCTTTGGACACCCGGCTTCCAAGCTGGAAGGCCAGGTGTACTGACTTGCCCAATCACCCCCTGGCTCAGAGGTTCACTGGCTGGTTGACGAGCTGCCTGGCCGACTGACTAGCTACCTTGCAGGCTGGCTGGTTGACCACCTACATGACGGCCAGCGGGCGAGCTAAGGGTCTGATTACAGGGATGACCAGCCGCATGGGTGCCTGATATGCAGGCTCAGAGGCCGGTTGGCTGACACTCTGACTGACAGCGTGCCTGGCTACATTAATAACTGGTGCACAAGAAAGCACATATTCTGGAGGTGTTTTCGGCTGCACACTCACACTCACGCAGACCACAAGACGATGCAGCAATCCTGACCGTATTTGTGTTGTCCGGGACTGCATAAAATTCACAGTTCAGAAGACCTATTGCACCTGAGATATTGAAAGTTCGGATGTTTAATATTCTATGAGAGACCATTAGGGAAGACTTAGGGATCCTGTCTATGGATGATTTTATGTGCTGGAGTGAAAATAAAAATCATCTCTAGGGTGTTTGCTGCAGTCTGGAGGAGCCCGGCCTTAGGTGATGGGGGTGCAGATGATCACCAGTGAGCTGTTTCCCCAGGTTCAGTAGTTTCTCTTTCTGGTCTCATGTTAGTGAACTGGATAATTCATTTCCTGTGATGACGTGGGCTTATATAATCAGAGCTCACTATGTCTCTCAGATAGTGAATCTTGTAAAAAATAAATAATAAATAAATAAATAAGTGATTAAAGACAATGCAACAAGCTGCATCGCTCCATTAGGAAACTGCGTCTTGCTATCCCATGTTCTGATAGGACTGTATCTTATTCCACCTCGCCCGCTTACCACCTGATGCCTCTGGTCCAAACTGTTTCTAAAGAGTTAGAAGACGGATTTAACAAGATACACTATACCATGTTCTTACTGGGGAATTCCTCAGCTCTACAGACCAGGTTGATGTCCCTTCTGAAGGCCCTCTTTTTTGCCCTAGAAGCCCGTCTGATAGAAAATAGAGACAGTAAAAATAGAGAAGAGCTGAGAGAGAAAGAGAGGAGAGAGGAAAGGACTAGAGAAGAGAGGAGAGAAAGAAAGAAGGAACTCTCAGTGATTCAACTGCAAATCTATTCAGACATAATCAAATCTATCATTGGACTTCCAATAGGTGATTCAATTTGCAATAAATATCTCTGTACCCTGGGCTACTTTTCTTAGTTTTGTAACTTGTAATCAAAAGAGTTGTGACTAATATAGAAATCTAGTTTTATTAAATTAATGTTGAGGCATTGATTCATTGTTTTAATAAATATTAAACACCTACAAAAAGCAAATAAACAGCTACAGACTACAGATAATACAATGGCATATACATTGTTTTAATGGAAGGCTATATAAAGAAAAGATAAATATGACTATTATGAACTGAAATTACACATTCATAACAATTTATGAAAAGAAAATCACTATCATAAAACTAAATATCACTTAATAGACCCTATCAAAAATACAAGTGATATGCTCAAGGGCCTTGACAAGTTTGCACAAGTGGTAAATGAAAAAGTTTGTACTGAAAATATTTTCAAAAAGACAATTTCTCTTCATTTTTTGTCTATGTCAACGAAGTCACATTTCTCCTTGGAATAAATTAAATATCTAAAGATTAATCAATAGGAGCACCTGGGTGGTTTAGTGTTGAGTGTCTGCCTTTGGCTCAGGCAATGATCCTGGGTTCCTGGAATCGAGTCCCACGTCAGGCCCTCTGCGTGGAGCCTGCTTCTCCCTCTGCCTGTGTCTCTGCCTCTCTCTCTGTCTCTCATGAATAAACAAATAAAATCTTAAAAAAAGTAAAGGCTGGCAACATAACCAAAAAAGTCACTGATTTTGCATGGATACTTCTACTGCCTGCTCTTTTCTCTTAGAATATCTTTCTTCACATGTATTTCAGGTTATTATATTCTCCTTTATCAGTGTTTCTGAATCCTTTAGCTATTTATCTCTTTTAGAATTTATCACAATTTGCCACAATAATTGTTGGGTATATGTTTCTGTGTGTGTCCCATTAATTTTGAGATCCTCTTGGATGAAAGAGATGTATTTTGCATCTTGTATTTCTCATATATTTGTCCAAAATTCAATTTATATCTCATGGTCTTTAACTGAAAATTATATCTTAATTAAATAAAATGTATTAGTTCAGATGCCAGACATGAGCCCTACTCCTTCAATAACCTCTTTCTTTCATGATTATGGACAAAAACAAATTTAGCTAATCATAAATACCTATGTAATTCATAATGGACATAGTCCTTTTGCTTTTCTTAATCTCTTATTTTACTTATTTGTTAATAATTTAAAAACTCTCTAAGAATCAACTTTAAAAGCTTTTATCTTTCTTTCTGTGTGGACAACTAACATTCCATAAATATTTAATTATCAAATGATCTTCTATAGTCCTTAAATTATTCAAACTCATGGAAGATGTAGAAAATCATGTAGATTCATATTTTGTGATGATTCCAAAAGAAATCATCAGCATTAATTTTAACAAAGTTATAACTAAGTCATCATTTATAACATGAAGAGTGAACTGGCCAACTCTTTGACTATCTATATTTCAGTTTTCCAGCACTTTTTAAAAGTTTTTATTTATTTATTCCTGAGAGATACAGAGAGAGGCAGAGACACAGGCAGAGGGAGAAGCAAGCTCCCAGTGGGGACCCCAAAGCGGGATTCGATCCTGGTACCCCAGCATCACCACCTGAGCCAAAGACAGATGCTCAACCACTGGAGCCACAGAGGTGCTCCAGTTTTCCAGCACATGAAATGAGGATGGACTACATGCAGCTTTAGGTCCTCGCGGCTATGACTTAATGTTGCCTAAAACTACCATGGCACATATGTTCTGCCCACCATGCACAGATATTTCCTTCATGTTAAATATTAGTTTGCAAATAATTTCTAGAATCTATTCCACAAAGAATTCCGAGACTGCCCATCCATCAAAGGTAGCAGTAAACCTAGTTCTTCCTTTTGGTTTCCTTTGTTTTGCCTCTCTTATCATTCCTTAACAGAGTTGAATAGTTCTAGCCTAAGCCATCATGATGGAGCATTCAAGAGGATGGATTCTGACCTTGATGCCTAGATTTGGATCCTAGACATATTAGTTGTGAGATAGATAGGTGCAAACATATTATATAGCCTCTCTGAGATTCAGTTTTCTAATTTATAAAATTGGCATAATAAACAGAATCCATAGGTTTACGGTAGGAGAGATAAAATAGGTGCACGTATTTAGGTATGGATAAAGCACTTGAAACAACTCCTAGTACTGGTAACTACTGTATAATTGTTTGCTGTAGAATTATAATTATAGTTACTCTTATTTTATCTTTAATGACTAGAAACTGGAGCTGGAGGAAAGTTACTACATTTCAGGGAGGTAGAAATAAAGGAAAATAATAAAGCAGATAAATAATAAATAAAAGGAGGAGCCAAGGTATAAAGGGGGAAGCCCTTTTGAGAGGCTGCATTTAAACGTTGTTTTAGAACAGTTGCTCCATATTGAGGAAAGAAAAAATATTTGAGCTGGCTTCAACTCTCATTATTCAAAAATAAATCCATGTGTCACTAACTCCTGTACTTCTGAGTTTATTTATTTGGACACCAAAGGAGTCCTATACTCAGCATCATAATGCAGTCCTGGGACAGGAAGAAAGTGTTGTTGTACCCATACAAAAAAGTAAAACACTATGTTACTTGTACAAAGAAAGAAAGAAAGAAAGAAAGAAAGAAAGAAAGAAAGAATTAGAATATTCAAAGAAGAAGAGAGAAAAGACCAAATAAATATTTGATGTAATGAAGAGTGAGAGCTTCCCCCAAATTAACCATAGTCACCAAACCACAGCTCCAGGAAGCCCAGAGATTAGAAATCAGAATAAACAATCACAACTTATCATAGGGCATATCCTATTGAAAATGCAGAAGAACAAAGACAATTAAAAAATCTTGCATGAAGCCAGAAAACTAGTCAGAAGACCTCCTACCTCTAAAGAAGCAAAGGAAAGAATTATAGTAGATTTCTCATTTAAAAGCATACGAGCAAGAAGAGAATTTAATGAAATATTAGAAGTATTGACAGAAATAAGAAGAATAACTTGGAATTTTATAACCAGTGAAGTTGTTCTTGAAAAGTTACAGAAAGATAAATCCTATCTCAGATCAAGCAGGCAGAAAATCAACAAGGACAGAGTTGACCTGAACGTTACTATCAATCAACTTTATCTAACTGACGTTTGTAGAAGAATTCATCAAACAAAAGCAGAAAAAAAATTTTCTCAAGTGTACATGAAACATTCAATCAAGATAGTACATATTGTAGGCCATAAAATTTAATTTATTAAATTTAAAGTAATAGAAATTATACAAAGTATCTTCTTGGACTACAATTGAATTAAATCATAAATCAATAACAGAAAACTAAGTGAGACCCTGTAAATATCTGTAAATCAACAACACACAATGCATGATGCATATAATGATAATATTTATAAATAATACATGGATCAAAGAAGGAGTCTCATGAGAAATGTAAAGCTATTTTGAATTAGATGTTAATACAAGTCATCAAAATTTGTGGGATACAGGGAAAGCAATGCTAGAGGAAAATTCATATGCAGGATTTATATATTGGGAAAAATATATAGGTTTTGATATACAAAACTGACACATAAAAAGTTATATATTAGAAATTTTAAAAATATAAAAACCAACAATTTATGTGTCTACCATATGAAACCTAAAGAAGAAATATTCTTCTGAAACAAACAATAATATGAATTTGAAAAAAACTTAAATTTTATTTTTTTTCTTTTTATGATTTTATTTATTTATTAATGAGAGAGAGAGAGAGAGAGAGAGAGAGGCAGAGACACAGGCAGAGGGAGAAGCAGGCTCCACACAGGGAGCCCAACGTGGGACTCAATCTGGGGTCTCCAGGGTTACGCCCTGGGCTGAAGGCAGGAGCTTAATCAGTAAGTCACACAGGCATCCCAGAAAAAACTTAAAAATTTATAAAAAGCAAACTATAGAAAAAGTCAACAAAACTCTAGATTAGTTATTTGAAAATACTGTTGAAATTCAGAAACCTCTAGCCAGGCTAAGTAAGAAAAAAAGAGAGGAGACACAAATGATCAGTATTAGAATTTTAGAGATATCATCATTACTGATCCTATAGAAATTAAAAAGTTAATAATGAAAAAAAATTAAAAATTAAAAAAATTAAAAGTTAATAAAGAGCTCCTTGTCTAGAAATTTGCAATTAAAAAGAAATAGACCAAATTCTTGAGAGATGCAAATTATCAAAACCCACACAAATGCAAATAATTTTTAAATCTCTATGTCTATTAATAAAGATTCTTTAATAACTAATAAAACTTTTTTTTTTTTAAGAGAGAATGCATGAACTGGAGGAGGAGGGACAAATGGACAAGGGAGAGAATCTTAAGGAGGCTCCATGCCCAGTGCAATATAGGTCTCCAAGTCAGGATCCTGAGATCATGACTTGAGCTGAAATAAAAAATCAGATGCTTAACCAACTGAGCCACCCAGATGCCCAATTACTAGTAAATTTTTAAAAGAGAAATCATTACACCCAGATTGTTTCACAGGTGAATCCTACCATGCTTTCAAATAAGATGGTACCAATTCTCTACAATCTCTTCCAGAAACAACGCAGAAGCAAACTTCCATAGTCATTCTATGGTTTAGCTAATATAATTTAAGTAGATACCCTGTTCATAAGATATAGGATATAATTCTCCTTTCCTTAAGTGTGGCTATGTATACTACTTTCCCCCCAAAGAATATAACATAGAAAGGGAGAAACAACTTGCTAGATACTTCCTTAAGCCAAAAGACCCAGATTAGCATGAACAATGATGAGTCATATTGATTGTGTGTACCCTTTCTATGTGCTAATGAAAATGGCATTTTTCCTGTCTGTGATCTTTTCTCCCACAAATCTGTACCCCCTACAGAATCTGTACTCCAGTCCAATCATGAGAAAACCATCAGACAAAAGATCCAGTTGAAGGAGATTCTAGAAATATCTCTCCAGTAATCTTCAAAATTCTCATGGTCTTGAAAAATGAGAAAAACATGAGAAACTATCAAAACCAAGACAAACCTACAAGATATGACTACTAAATGTCATGTGGCACCCTGGAAGAGATTTTGAAAATAGAAAAAAAACATCAAGGAAGACTGCAGAAATCTAAATAAAGCATAGACTTAAAGCTTAACAACAATATCAACATCCCCTTGTTAATTATAATAAATATACCATAATAAGGCAAGGTTTTAAAAACTGGGTGCGGGTTATTGAGGAATTCTCAGTACTATTATTCCAATAGCTTTGTAGATCTTACACTGTTGTAATTGTCTATCTACCTACCTATCTACCTACTGTCTAGAGGAAGAGTTACTAAGGTGAATGTGTGAGGTGAGATTTAGGGGGATGGGGTCAGACATTGCAAGAAATGTGTTTGGAAGCACTTTAAAGCAAATGTCTTAGGAACTGGGGGTGGGGGGCGCTGGCGGAAATGGTAAGCCTTGTGAGGGAAGCCAAAGAAGAAAGTATGTGGCCAATGGTGAGTCTGGTGGTGCAGGCAAAGGTCATTTAGTTAAGAGCCTTATAAGCTATTTAAGGGGCTTGGACTTTATCCTTATAGAGTAATGGGAAATCTTTGATGAGTTGAAGAAGATAAGCAACTTGATCAGATTTTTATGCTGGAAGGATGATGCTGGCTATCAAACTTGAAGCAGGCAAGACCAGGGTGTAATATAGTTGAAGCTAAATATGATGGAGTCCAAGATATGTCTGATGGCGGTGGGGACTCAAAAGAATGGATATGGAAGGAAAGTATATGTGGTATTGATAAAATATTGAATATGAAAAATGAGAGATTTGTAATATCAAGACTGGTGTCCTCCCCTCCTAAGCAACGAGATTTAAACCAAGCTTTTAGATTTCAAAGCCTCTGTTCTGTTGGTCCTTCTGCTACGCCACCTATGATGAATATATTTAATCCATGTTGCATCTTGTAACCATTGCAAGATAAGGTTTATATATATGCTGGAGTAGGTGCTGGGGAGCAAGAGGCTATTTCTTATTCCCAGAATACAATCTTTCTCTGTTCCATAGTACCAAGGAGACTTGAGGGCTATCTGGCTCATACACACAAATTTTCCAAAAGGAACTCAGCCACATTTAAGGAATACATTCCAAGTGCCAGGAAAGACATTTTATTTTATTTTTATTTTTTTAAAGATTGTATTTATTTATTCATGATAGACAGAGAGAGAGAGAGGCAGAGACACAGGCAGAGGGAGAAGCAGGCTCCATGCAGGGAGCCTGATGTGGGACTCGATCCCGGGTCTCCAGGATCAGGCCCTGGGCTGACAGCGGCACTAAACCACTGAGCCACCGAGGCTGCCCGAAAGACATTTTAAAACATGCTCCCATTTAATATCCCTGGTAAGCTCATTATGTGTGTGTGTGTGTGTACACACACATACGGTGTATGCGCATATATGTGGGAATACATGTGTGCATATATATGTGCACATCTACACACATTCTCATTTTTAGACAAAGAAAACAAGCGTGTGACATAGGATAAATAAATTTGCGAGCAACTGTAGTTATTCATTGTCATAGAGTTTTTATTTAAGATTATTTTTGCCTAACCTTGAATCTTGTTCTTTTACAAAACATCACATTGCCTCCCAGTAACAAAAGCACTTGCTGTTATTTCAAGAACAGTAAATTCAAAGGAAAAGAATTGACCCGTAGAAAAAAATACCTTTGAAATTTCCAACGATATATATTTATAAGGAGACGTGAATAAGGACTAGTGAATAAAGTCTTTTTCCCTTGTCTTAAATGATAGTTGCCCAAGACTGGTTCCTTCAAATGGCTTGAGCCATTTCTATCTGAGTGGTTCTTGGCGGAAGGAATGAAAGAACTTCATGATGACATGGTTCAAGAGTCACTGCATAAATGAGGCAGCGTGGATGATGCCATTATCTGGTCATGGATCCCTGGCTGCAAGGAGCTTTTGCTAAAGGTGAATCCGCAATGCATCCGCACAGGGAGGACCTTCTAAAAGTCAAGGCCTGATTCTAATATAAGATGATGGGGTGTGTGCGGTGACACAGGACGGATTGGAGTGCTCTGCGGTAGGAATTTATCACTTCGGATATGGCTTCTCTTTGCTCTCATACAAAGGTGACAGAGGAATGCCATAAAGCAGACAGGAGAGAGACGCCCAAGTAATATTAGGAAGAATACGGGGATATTCAAGGGGCAAGAAACATCCCAGGCCAGGTCTCTGGGCTCAGGGCAGCAAAGCAGAACACCACATGGCTAAAGTAAGCCTTGGGATTCACAGTCCATTCTCCAAAATGTCTTGTGCTAGACGTAGACCACAGATTTAATCATTCTCCTGATGCAAATATATTCTTATTTAGGATAAATTTATTTATTTTTATCACTAAAATGTGGTTTATACAATTTGACATGTCTCGTATTTTTTGGATGAATTCAGTGAGGTCTGGCTTGGGAAATATTGACCCCGAAATAAAATAATAAAAATTATGAAATAAATGATAAAGTTAATAAAAATAGTAGCTAAACTTTGATCGGGACACATGATGATGAGCCAGGTATTATGCTGAATGTTTCGTGTGAGTTATATTAATCAAATATTATAAGTCCCTGGGCTGCCTGGTGGCTCAGTTGGTTAAGTATTACAGCTCAATCAGTCTCATTCCAGAGTCAGTAATTAAAGTAAAAAAAAAAAATTTAAAAAGTAACTAATATCCATTGATAGCCTTCTATATGCCAAGGGCTATGTCTTATGTCTTCTACTTAGGTGGTCTATAATACTCCACTAATTCTTGTACATTTGGATCATTGTCCTTTGTTTACAGAGTAGCAAAAATATGCTTTTGAGGAATAATTTTAAAATTATATAGCACACAAGCAGTAAGTGGTAAAAAAAACTTTCTATAAAATTATTTCAAAGTCTATGACCTTTTTACTATGTCAGAATAAGTGAGAAAGTGATTGGTCCTCCAGATGCCTGATGAAAACATGTTTATGCTACTTTTTTCTGTCCAATTTGCTTGTATTTTCAAATGGAAAAAAAAAACTATGTTTCTTTAATATCATATTTGTATCCGTATGAATATGTACGATGTCTTGCATATTATAGACAAATGAGTGAATGGGCATGTAACAGAGAGATGGACATAAGTCAGCGATTCAGAAGGTTGTACGTACTATGCAGAATCATGATCTTGTTTCACGATAAGCAACTAGAGAGGTCAGATTAATTTTAACCCTCCTGCTGCTTCGGTGTTGCTAAGCTTCAGAAGGTGAAAGTCCTAGACTCGGTGGCAAACACCTGCGAGAACTCATATTAGTTGTTCAAATGAGAGACCTACTGCTCGGTCACGATAAAAAATGCTTCTGAATTTTTACGAAATAAAGTCATGAAGATATACCCTGAGTTCAATTTGTGATTTAGTTTGCTGGATAGTCTATGGTTCTTCCAGGAACCTGCTGTTTGGAAAACGTCTCTTTGTTGTTATTAGAATATTTTCAATTTAAAATTGTGTTATTGGGACGTCTGGGTGGCTCAGCGGTTGAGTGTCTGCCTTTGACTCAGGGCGTGATCCCAGGGTCTTGGGATCAAGTCCCACCCACCTGGAGCCTGCTGCTCCCTCTGCTGGTGTCTCTGCCTCTCTCTAAATAGGTATTTTTAATATAAATATGGATATATAAGCTTTAAAAAAGCATAATATCTGGGCACACAGTTTGATTTCCTTTCTTAAGAAGTATTAGAGCTTTAGGGGCTCAGACAGCACTGACAGAGCTTGATGGCTGAGGATGTGTCTTGATATTGCTTTGCTTGGATTCAAATTTGACTTTGTCTATTCTAAACATCGTAGACATTGTCTATTGGGCGATTTATTTGTCTCACAAATTCCTTCTCTATATTCCTTTGTCTCGCAGCTTCCTTCTCTAGAAAATGGATTTTATTGTAGCTTGTAACCCAAAGATTAAATTTGCTGCTACCTGTAAAGGACTTTAAAGAGCATCCTGTTCATAGTAAGTGCTCAATAAATGTTAGTTGTTTGTTACCCCTGTTAGAAATAGCCAACCCTCAAGTTTTGTTTGTTTGTTTAATTGTTTTTGGTGTTTGTTTTTTGCCACAATAATTCACCAAATATGTATTCCATGCTTGTTTAGATCTAACTGGAATTTAAATATTTAAACCTTGTACTAGCTTGGTTATTTTGTTTAAGTCCCTTTTGTTGGATTTGAGTTTCACAAGGCTGGATTAATCATATTTTCAGTCTATAGTAAACTATTACCATCACACCATTATTAAGCATATCTTCCTATTTATCTTTCCCTTTCAAATCCAATCACCTTTCCCTTATATACCTCTAATAAAAAAACTGCTTTCTTTAAATTTAAAATGTTTAATTTCAGAATATCTTAAAATTTACAGAAATATTACAAAAAATACTACAGAGTTCATATATATCCTTCATCTAGCTTCTCCTATCATGAAAAATCTTAAATAGCCATATGACCACTATTAAAATCAAATAAATAAAATCGAGACAGTACTGTTAAAGTAACTACAGACTTTGTACAGATTTTACCAGTTTTTCCATTAATGTCCCTTTTTTTCTGTTTTGAAAATCCAATCCAGGAGTTCAATGAGTTCCTCTTATTAGAGAATGGTATTTAGAAACCAATATCTAAGCACCTGGTGTGTTATTGCTCCTGGGATGTCATTGATTCTAGACCTCCTCAGCCAAATGAGATGGGTCACGTATGCATGTGTAATAACATGCACTTGCGTTCTCTGTAATCTAGATACATGTGGAACTTGCAAAATAGTGTTTCTTTTTATATACATATATACACATTTTTCTATAAATATTTCTCATAGTTATCTTTCACTTAAAACTGGGTTGTCAATCAATGTATGTGGCTGTATGCAAGTAAAATGGGTCAATTCTGTATTCAGATGCAATATATGTAAATATAACATATTTCAAAATACTTATGCTTAGCATTTAATAAAATACACATACAGTTTATATATGAATTCTACTAATGATAGAACTCCTGTTGGCCCCCAACTCCTATCAAAAACATGCCTAAGTAGGAAAATGGTTTATAACAGAGATGGCATCATATAAGTCTTTGTAGATATTTAGAGAGAACTGTCTCATGGTACAGAGAGATCTTTAAGTTGAAATCCCACCGCATACGATTTATAGAAACAACTCCCCTGGAATATCCTCATATATGAATCCTTAGGATCATCCATGCTAATGTCTTGTAGGGATGGTACCTCCAGGATTCTGATTTTTTAACCTAGAGAATATAAATAATAATAATAATAATAATAATAATAATAATAATGGCCATCGCTCTTTGAAATGGCTACACTGATTTACAATCCAAACAGCATCCAGAGGCCTTTTCATTCCCTCACTTTCTCAAGCATTATTCAGCTCTCTGTCCCACCAAAATGATAATGCAAGGTGATCTCCCTCTGTTCCCTAAGTTTTTATTTTGTGGATTGTACTTTTTGTCACATATCTGTCATGCATTTGTATTCCCTACGTGACTTTGCTCTTCATATAATGTACCCATTTTTCTCAATTTCCCATCACTTCCTTGTTTTGCAGTAAAACCTTGTAGAATGCGAGGTAGTATTCACTTTCAGTTTTAAATTGTGCAAGTATTTGTCACAACTTGACATATGTCTGTTATATTTGTCTATGTTTTCATGTTCTGAAAATAAATTTTTAAATCTGATGGGTCTCAACTTGGCAATTTTTCTTATAATTTGATTTCTAGGAACTGATATAATAAATCCTCCTTATCCCAATGAACACTGGTAGTCTGTATCTCCTATAGTACCTCTATAGTCACAAATTTCATATTTATGTAAATACGAGGAAGTCTAACAAAATTTTCATACTTATGTAAATATTTATGTAAATATGCTTACATATTTATGTAAGCCCTTTAAGGTGTATTTCTGCATTTTGCGAAGTAGTTACATTATTTTCCATATAATGATAGCTCTCTCAATGTATTCATAAACTAACCAGTTCCTTCCTAGGCGAGTTTTGATGTCCTATATCCATTATGAGCTAAGTTCTCATACATGGAAGGTTCTTGGTTCTAGGTCCCAATTCATTTTTTGTCCCTTTCAGCAAAGGTAACTATTAATATTACTTTTAGATAATATTTTAAATCACATAGAGCAAACCTATGTTCTTTCAAAACTTTAATGATTGTCTTTTAACTGTCACGAGTCTTTTTTCCCTACATAAATTTTCTAACAACTACAATGAAAATTTTGTTAGACTTCCTCATATTTATAAATGTATTTGAGAGAGAATTGGCAACTTTGTAATCTATTCAATAATCCTCTTTATTAATATGCTATGTTGCTTTTTTCATTAAGGTAGTTTTTGCGGTTTGCCTGGTGGCTCAGTTTGTTAAGCATCTGCCTTTGGCTCAGGTCATGATCCCAGGGTGCTGGAATTGAGCCCCGTACCAGGCTCCCTGCTCTCAGAAAGGCTGCTTTTCCCTCTCTTTCTCGCTTGTGCTCTTTATCAAATATTTAAATAAAATATCAAAACTTTAAAAAAATTTGTAAATGTTTTTTTTTTGCTTTTGCCTGTTTTTTATTCAATCCTTCCAGTTATCTCAATCTCACAAAGTTCTCAACAACACGATCATGACCTCTCTTAACTGTATTCCCTAAATAGTATATATCATAATCCCAAATTCATGAGTATTATGAACTAATCATAATTGGTTCAAAGAATAATATATTCATTCAGAAGACTAGAGTTCAAGTTATAATTCTTTCCTTAACTAGCTCTGACTTTAGAAAAGGTATCGTACATATCTATGTCTCAATTTTCTTTATACAATAAATTGAGACATTTGATGGTTTACTGTAATATTCTGATTAAAATATCTACATATCAAGCATATAGTAGAGTCTCACCAATGCTTAATAATAATAATATTAATAATATGTAACAGTATTAGTGTCCTTAGTATCTGAGGCTAAACTCTTCATCTACGTGAACATTGACATACATGGTATCAGACATATCACGTCATTTTGTGTCCATTGTGATATCAATGCTATTTTTGATTGTTTTAAATGGGTGCCCACGAGGTCTAAATGATGATATATTTATAATAGTGTTTTTAGTGAGTTCTTATATGCCAGGTCCATGGCAAGTGCGTTACCTTAAAAATAGCGATCAAAATGAACACCCTATGTATTAAATAAAAATATTGCTGCTGCGTTATAGATGATTAAACTTTGCAACAGCAATTTTTCATTAAAGGGCCTGACTTCACAAAGCTTGATCTGAGATTTAAACTCAGCTCTGCCTAAATCCAGAGCTTCCGTGCTTTGCAATACTAGCAGAACTATTAAACGAGCATTTTACTTCGGCTATAATTATTGTGGAATGAAAGGGCATTTACACAGAGTTTTTACCAATTAGTGGAAAAGAAGGGACAGGCAGCAGAACATTATAAAGAAAAATTTCTTACTGTCTGAGGGTTCCATTTAATTGAAGATTTTTCTCTTTTTCTTTGTTCTGGTTAAGACTCTCTTAGCTTGCCATTACCATTCTTTTCAGAAACTAAGGGGAAGCAGGCTCTGGAGTGGAATTTGTTTATGGAGAGGCCTTCTACAGTGCTGTCAGCCCAGCCGCATGGATTGGAGAACTTACTGTGTGAGTGGGAATTTAACGCTGACACCTTGGGACCCATTGCCCAACCGTGGGTTTTGTCAGGAAAACATATGCAGCCGCTGGGAAAATGCATGTACTTTAGCAAGAACTTTTTAGAGTCATAGTTTGAAACTTTCACGGGTCTAAAAGTGTCTTATTGCCTTCGCCTATATTCCATGGACAGCAGTCATAATTCATTCATACTCACTGCAGAACTCATTCAAGATTTGTGTTACGTTTGGTCATAAACATTCTGACATGCTTTTTATTAGATCTAATATAAGTTACTCACTGAAGATTAGACTTGGGTTGCAAAAATGGTAAGCGTATTTTGGTCAAGATGCCCATTCATTTATCCTTTTGGTTTGCAGGCCCAGTATTTAGTACATAATTTCCTCCTGCCTGCTCAGAATAATTTGCCAATGAATTTTATATCATGTCACATGACTACATGTACCTTGAACAAAGACCAGGGCTAGTCATATGTGCAGAATGACCAGAGAGAGTTCACTGAAAGCTCAAAGGAGAAGTGGAAAGCCAATGGATGCAGGTAACCTAAGTTTAGTTTTGGCTCAGCGGTTATTAAATGTGTTGTGACACAGAAGTCACTTCTCTCTGTACCTTAGTCATCTCCCCAGTGGTAGGTGGGTAGAGACACTAACTGGGGCCATACTTCCCTAACAAAATGCCAAAAAAAAAAAAAAAAAAAAAGAAAAGAAAAGAAAATCCAGACCCTAACCCAGTACCTCTTATCCTCTCACCAAGATGTGTGTTCCCAACAGTGTTGTGTTTTCCTGGTTAGGGTAGCCTCTTATTTCCTAATTCTACTGACTTAACAGTTTTGTGTCTTGAGACTCTCCGTTGTCCCCACTTTAGTATGGATATAAAGGTAGAACTCATACCCTTTCCATGAGTTCCACAATAAAACAGCAAGAGAAATATTAACGACAAAGAAAATGTCAAGAAAGGAAACAAACACAAACATAACTTTTGCACTGCTCAGCTGTAAAGCTTTTGTAGAGAAGATATCAAAATCACATCCTCAAAACCCAGCAACACCCAATTAAAATTAGAATAAGGTATTTTCCTAATAATATTTTAGTATTAGCATATTAAATCATATTTCTGTTTTTAGAAATCTGTAGAAAACATATGGCACTAATTATCAAGAAATTCATCTACTTAATTTCCATTTCTACTCTAATCTCTCTACCCACTTCAATCATTTCCCTGCTTTTCCTTGTCCATCCCTCACATGTATATCTTTATGTTGTTCTGTTCCTCTCCTCCTTTCTTCCCTAATATGAATCACATCTAAGCAAGCACACATTTTATTCACTTATTTATTAACTATATTGTTTTTCTATCTATACCCCATTTCTAGTACAATATAAACCAAAAGAATTTGATTCCTGTCTTTATTTTTCACTGATGGATCCCAATACTTACAATAGTTCCTTACTTAGAATAATCACTTTGTTCAGTGAATGAAGAATCCCGCCCACTGTTGGGAAATCGTTAATTCTTTTATGGCAAGCAACTCAGGACACATCACCACACTCCACTAAGTGTGGTGGACTGAAACAACTCCTTTTTTTTTTTTCTCTTTCCTCACTTTTAATTAATTAATTAATTTTTAATTAATTAATTTTGGGGTTTTCTTTTTTCTTAAACAAAAGTCACCATTCTTGAAATACTGTTTGGTCTTGGATAATTTTATTTATCTGATATCTTTCAGTTTTTTGAAATTTTTAGTTATTACATGTGTGTCTACCTTGGTCTGTGATTTCCTTTTCAGGATACAGACACTAATGGTATATGTGAATGTTTTTTTTTTACACATGAGCACAGTTTCTGCCAAAGCTCTTACCTTACATGAGTGGCCAACTCCTAACCAACACACTGGTTAAGAGTTGGTTTTGCTAGTCTTGCCTTGTTTTGTTTCTTTGGTCTCCATGAGGTGATAGAACTCTTAAAAGGTAACAGCAGATGTTTCTGAGTCATAATATGAAGTAAAAGTCACATGTATTTCTCACCTGTGCTGGAAGAGTGACTTTAGCAAGAAGGTCTATCCTGCACACCAGGTGTCCATCATGCTTCTATTATACACTGGTGCATTTTCAAAAACTATTCTCTCTCACCTTCTTACATCTTTGAATTATTTTTTAATATAAAATGTCCATACATACGTTGGCATTAATAGATATTTTTTCTGGCATTTTTATAATATCTAGTTCCAAGGATTCTGCAGTATAGTGCTTCAGAGCATGAGTTTTAAAATTATAGAAAACTAAGTTCAACTTATATTTCTGAAAACTTACTTTCAATTTTGTGTCAAAACCAGTGTGAATTGGGTCTGTGACTTACCTGTTTACCCGTTCCCTTGCACATAATATAGGGTGAATGATGCTGCCTGTATCACAGGAGCTTCTTGAGAAGTTTGGGTGAGATGACACACAGAGTTCCTAGCAAATCACCTACCAGCTAAACCTCATTAAGTAGAAGCTATCATTTTTATAAATATGAAGTGTCCCTTTGCATACTTATTTGCATACCAAAGTATAAACATCCATTGAATTTTATCAGTCATCTCAATAGGGAGTTTACCTCTTTGTAGCATACATGTGTGTGCACGCACATATACACCTGACATGAATAGCATCAAATGACCTAATGACTTATTCTTAAATCCCAATATGGAGAAACCAGAAACTTAAAAACCTATGCATAAACTTTTGCAAATAAAAAGCATGAAAATGATTTTGCCAGTTTTTATTTTATTTATTTATTTATTTATTTATTTATTTATTTTCATTTATTTATTTTATTTTATTTTATTTTATTTTATTTTTTTGCCGGTTCTTATGATGAAATCAGTAACAGTGTGGTAAAGCACTAAAATTGAAGGACAGGATGGAGTGGACTATGACGAATGTTTCTAGTTCTTGGCAACGTAGAGATCTGAAGTTCCACCATAGTGGCATCACTCTGATGGATGTGTGATTCTTACGGTATTTTCTTCTCTGATTTAACTCCTATCCTGTCGTTGTCTTCTCTGTTCACAGGCCCACTTCACTATTTCAGTCTATTTCAAGCTCTCAATATACTGCAGTGATTAGTGGCACAAGTTCTGACGCAGATGATCTAGGTTCTAACCCTTGATCAGCCATCTATTTATTGTGTATATTAGGGTCCATTACTAATTTCTTTCTTTGCCTTAGTTTCTTTATTTATAAAATGAATAGATCATTTACGATGTGTGTTAACAAAAAAAATGAGTGAGCATATACGTAGACCTCTTAGAAGGGGACCAGCTATGCACACACAGAATGATGAATAATATAAACTATTAATATGGTATATTTTAATATCTGGCATGGCAAGCTTGACTTCACCAATATCATAGTATTAAAAAAAATATTGAGTATTCAATTTTGTTTCTTATTCCACAAAAAAATGTAGACTATTTATTAAAGTGCTTCTAAATCTCATTAACCACACTATACTTTTTACTGGAATTATATTAAATCTATATATCAATTTGTGAAGAATCAAATTTTTATTGGTATTAATTACCTCTGAATCTAGCAAGGAATATAGTATATCTTTCAATTTATTAAAATATTGTGATGTCCCTAAACAAATTTCACATGTATTTTACATATCCTCTACATAATTGTTATTTTTAATCTGTATTTTACTTTTTTCAGATGAAGTCTGCTATGATTTCTTTTTTTAATTTTTATTTATTTATTTTTAACAATTTTATTTATTTATTTCTGAGAGACACACAGAGAGAGGCAGAGACATAGGCAGAGGGAGAAGCAGGCTTCCTGCGGGGAGCCTGATGCAGGACTTGATCCCAGGATCCTGGGATCATGATCTGAGTCAAAGGCAGATGCTCAACTGCTGAGCAACCCAGATTTCTTTCTTTTTCTTTCTTTCTTTCTTTTTTCTTTCTTTCTTTCTTTCTTTCTTTCTTTCTTTCTTTCTTCTTTCTTCTTTTTCTTTCTCTTTCTTTCTTTCTTTCTCTTTCCTTCTTTCTTAGATTTATTTATTTATTTGAGAGAGAGAGAACAGGAGTAGGCAAGTGCTGGGGGCTGGTTAAGGGGGTGGTGTCAGAGGGAGATGGGAAGAGAGTCCCAAGCAGACTCCCCTCTGAGTGCAGAGCCAGAGGCAGTGCTTGGTCCCATGACCCAGAGACCATGACCGGAGCCAAAGCTAAGAGTCTGAGGCTCAACCGACTGTGCCACACAGGGGCCCCTTTGTTATGATTTTTAACTGATTCTTGTCGATGTATAGGAAACATACTTTATCTGAATACATGTTTTGCCCCAAAACTCTTTTATTTATTTTTATTTAAATTTTTTTAAAAATTTATTTGACAGAGAAAGAGAACCCACAAGCAGGGGAAGCAGCAGAGGGAGAAGGAGAAGCAAGCTCCTCACTGAGCAGGAAGCTGGACTAGGTGCTTGATCCCAGGACCCCGGGATCATGATCTGAACCTAAGGCAGCCACTTAACCGACTGAGCCACCCAGGCACCCCTGAGCTTCATTTATGAATATAATTGGCTTCCAGTTGCTTCAGTTACATCGTTTAAGACAGTTATACCAACTACAAACATTGATATTTGTTCTGTCCTTCTATTTTGTACTTCATGTGTTTTTCATTTCTTATAGTAATGTTTGGTGTGAGAATAATGTATGTTCAAGTACATATTTACTATCATTCCTTTTGTCCTGATTCTAATATGATTATCCTATGATTCCCCCCTCCTTAGGGTGACATATAGAATTTAATCACTTAATATGGCTTAGAAATAATCTACTTCTAATTCTTATTAAGGGAGAAATCGAAAGGTCACAAGGTATACAAATCGTCCAAGGCACATGGCAAGCTGGCATGTGAGTGTACTATGATCCTGTTTTTCTTAGTTGAGGCAGTCCTATTTTCTGACACCTTATTCCAAGTCTGCTTAACTTATTGTTTGAGTAAAACCATTGCTAGTTCTATTTACCCTTGCAGACACAGCAGTAGGAGACTTTGCTCCCCTTTGTGGTCTGAAAGCAGACAATTTTGGGCTTTTGCAATCTGCAAACAACATGAGTTTTACACATATATTGTCACAAAACATCGAATAAGTAGTGAAATCTTAAAGATTCTCAGAGTCTCCGTTGGCAAATTACCAGAATTCAAAATCTCAGCATCTGAAATTCTCTTTCTTTCTGACAAATGGAACAAGTTACATGTGATGTGGATGGGACTTGAAAAGGTTTTACTCCAAGGATATTTTTGTTCAAGAAATCAAAGTGTGGCCTTGAGATAAAGTAAATTGGATCAGAGATGTGTAGAGCAAATTGGGCCCACTCTGTGCAATGTGTCCCTAGGGTGAAGAAAGTCAGCTGAGGTTTCTTTAGGAAATCATATATAAAGTAAAAGAGTTAAAGTCATATTTTTATTCCACTCAAATTCAAATTACTGAGTTGGCATGGGAATTAATTTCTAAAAAGAAAAAAGAGAAAGAAAAAAAAAGTGAGGCTACTCTGTGACAGGGGCTGGATTTTTTTTTTTTTTTTTTTACATAGTAAAACTGACTTTTTTCCATGAAGAATTATATAAGCTTTAACACATGTATAGGTTCATGTAACCTTCACAAAAATCAAGATACAGGGACACCTGGGTGGTTGGAGACTAGCAATCTCTGTTTTAATAATCTTACCAAATAATTATGATGTACCCTCAAATTTGAGAATAACTGAGCTAAAAGGTTGTCAGCCTGCTCCAATTTCTTAGGAGTTAATATTAACTTCCAACGAGGAACACTAGAAAGCCATGGGCTCTGCTCATTCCTGTGAGAAACTGTGCTCGTGTCAGAGGTTCTAACACTGCTTGCTACATTAGAATTAATTGATGCTAAAAAATACCAATGCCCTATTAAAAGTCGTTGAGGAGGGGGACTAGTATCCCAAGATATATAAATATATATATATATATTTAGAGGTTATTTCATTGTGCCACTAGGGTTGATAAACATTGTGATATGTTACAGAGGCATGTATTGCTGACTCCCTTGGACACACAGAGTAGTAAAATAGGGCTCAGCTTGGGAACTTTTTCAGTTATTTATTCTTTCTTTTCTTCATTCATTTATTCAACCAGTAATCCCCTAGCCCCTGCTAGGCACTCTAGGTAAATCAGCAATGCAGTGGAACGCAAGACGGACACATACTCTTTTAGCAAGGAAAGCATGTTATGAACATGGGGCCATCTCTTCAGGCTGGCCCCACTATTTTCTCCGTCACTATTCTAGTTGGATGGCTTGTGTCTGATTTTGGAGGATCCATGCTGAGATTTCACTTCTAGGTGACTGGTCCTCCTAAATCTCTTCCTAGGGGCCCTGGGAATATTCCAGCCTTTTATTTTAGAGCCTCAGTGAGTGAACAGAAGTAGGTTTCTCAGTCATTTTTGAGTGAAGAGTGGAGTTATTACCTATTCTCTGTGAACCAGAAATTCAATGACCTGATAGAGGGCAAAGAGTTAATGATTTTACCAAGCCTTAATTGAAGGCAGATTCATGGACAAAAGGAAGTGGCCTGAAATGCATATTTCCTGTTCAAAAAGGAAAAATCCCCAGTTTGTAGATCGCCTGTTCCCAGGAGTAGTGGCATTTACTTTAGGAATTCTCAGGTCTTTTCCTCAGTGGAAGGACTTTGATGATTACAGACTCAGAAGGTTTGAATGGAAAGCCAGCATGGCCATTCTTGAGGTAGAACAGTATGTGCGGGAAGCCTCTTGCAAATGGTACCTTGTCAGAACAAGTGAGCCGCGGGCAAGCGAGGGTGACACACTTCAACAGTCGGTATAGCGACTACTGCAAGAATTACATTTTTAAACCCGAGTCATTTGCCTTTTGAAGATAAAATTAGGAAGATTCGGATGGTCAAAGCTAATGTACGTATCCTATAAACAAATGCTTTTATAATAAGGTCCTTGTGTTCTGGCTAAGTGAAGAACACATTAGTAGAAGAAGCCAGAACTGTGGACCAGACATCCAAAAGTAAGGTAAAAGGTGACATGTCATCTATCAGGCCTGTGGGGCTTTGGAAGTACATGAACACAAAAGTCTTTCGTGACCAGATACCCCACGCATGAGGCCATATATCTCCTTACATGTATTCACCTCCCCCAACTCTATGTATGATACTAACCATTATAATTAACTACTCCCAAGTTTGATCTACAGAGAAGGGGATACAATAGTTAATCAATTTGGACAATCTCTGTCTCAGTCTTTCTGTCTCTCTCTCTCTCTTTATCTAAAAACATCTCTGGCTAAGTAAAAATATTCTATCCTTCCACTCACTACTTTTTCACATGATTTTCAACTCTGTGATTTGTATACACATCCCTGAACTCTGATAAAGGTGCTTGTGAGATTTATAAACTCACTTCAGCAATAAACTTCAAAGTATTCCAAGTGTCTGGTAAGATAGAAGGAATCCAGACAGACGATGTTCGATGTTTTTTTTTTTTTTTTTTGGGGGGGGTGCATGTGCTTTCTGTCTTTATCTAGTTAAAAATGCTTGCACTTAACAGTCATTTGCATATTATATAGACATTTCTCCTGATATTTTTAATCTTTGACACCCCGTATCATTAAACCAATCACTGTAACACCTACTTCAAAAAAAATGATACATTATATCCCTTGAGTTTATCAATCATAGAACAATCTCAGTCCATCATCACATAAATTATTACAACACTGTTTGATATGTGTACCAAAAAGGGAAAAGTAGTCTCTTGTCTTTGAACTTCTTAAGACGATCGTGTTAGGGCTGAACTAGGGCAGCACTCTCATGTCAATTATAAAGACATTATTCAATGGCTCCTTTCAATCCATTTGACTTACAGTTAACCCCACAACTTCACTATTAACTTTACTTTCTACTTCTTTTAATATTTGACATTTACACATTCTGAAAGATTGGTCGGATCTTTGAAATAGAATTAGAAATCAACTACAACAGCGTTTGCCAGAGTGGGGGACGCGAAACTGGGGTGTAAATCAGAACGATTTTTAGTGGAACACAAAATGGTTTCAGATGACATGCTGGCAAGGCAATAATTAACCTTAAATCTTGTAGTGAGAAAGTTATTCTCATCTCAACCTTCTTTCATTCCCTCTGGATACATTAAGAAGAATGAATCAGTGTGTCGCAAATGTGTCTTTAACACTTCCCTGTCTTCAACCTTGGCTAGTATAACCAAGAGAGAGTGCTCCTCAGGCTCAGCGCCCTATGCTGGAGCAAGACAAAGGTATTTTGTCATTTTTTTAAGGTTTTGGTAATCTTATAAGGTAAGTAAATATAACCGTTGTCCATTATTGTAATGATAAAAAGTTCCTTTTAGATATATTTACAATTTAAACAATTATTTGATTTAAAAATATCAACAAACAATAACAAACATGGTATACAGAAATAGTGAAAATCGTGACAATAAGCCAATGACTAACATTTGGAAAAAACCGGCCTAGTATAATATACTCATTTTACACTTGAAAGACTTAATTCTTGAGTAAACAAAATTGTCAGGGACTGAATTATGTTCCCTCCAAATTCCTATGTTGAATCCCTGACCACAAATTCCTATAAATATGACTGTATTTGGAGACAGGATCTTCAAGGAGGTAATTAAGGTTACATAATTGGTATGGGTGGTAGGGGTGTGTCCTAATCCAATCTGACTGGAGTTCTTTCAAGAAGAGGAAATTTATACACACACAGAAGAGACACCAGGAATATGAGCACACAGAGGAAAGGACATATGAGGACACAGCTAAAAGGCAGCCATCTGCAAGCCAAGGAGAGAGGCCTCAGGAGAAACCAAATCTTCCAACGACTCAATCATGGATTTTCAGCATCGATAACTCTGATAAAATAAATATATATTGTTTAAGTTCCCTAGTTTGCGGTATTTCATCATAATAGCCTGAGGTGGCTAATACAGTGGTCAAAGATTTAGTCAGAAAAGGAGAGTCACAATTTGAACATATGTTTCCTGATACTTTTTGGATTCTAATCGAGAGTCACTTGTGTGTTCATTTATAGAAGCTAGATTGTCTTGGGCACTCCAGAAACAGATGAAAGTAAGACAGTCTCTGGCCTTGATCATATTTGATTTACACTAATAATGATAATTAATAATTATGTACAGTCCTAATAAAAAGATATAATGAGAATACAATTGCTTTTATCAAAGTGTTCTTGATTATGGAAGGGAATTATAGAGTCTCAGTAATATACACCAGGGTTTTCAGGTGGAAGTGATTTTGCTCCCTAGGGAACATTTAGCAACACCTGGAGGCATTTTTGGTTCTCACAACTGAAGGTGGACAGTGGGGCCAAAGGCATTTCATGGATTGAAGCCATGGAGGCTGCTAAGCATCCTACAAGGGTAAAGCCACCCACCACAACAAAGAATAACCTGGCCCAGAATTTCAATACTGTTGATGCTGAGAACCTCTGATGTAGAGAGAACAAAATAGTAGAAAATAAATAAACTCAGGTTTGTATGAATTTAAGATCCATCCTCTTGCTGTGTAATCCAATGCCAATGCAGAATTGAAGACATTAGGCCACTCGATTCAAATGTGCTCTACTTTTTTTCCATCCTCTATAGAATACGATAACAATAAAACATTTCTTCCATATCAGAGGAATCAGGATGAGATGACACATGTACATGACACATATAGCCTGATGTACATTATCTCTAATGTCAATTATGTTAGACAGCATAGACTGCCAGTTTCTTTCTTTTATTTTTAAAGATTTATTATTTATTTATTTATTTATTTATTTATTTATTTATTTATTCATTTTAGAGAGAGAAACAGAAAGAGAGTGTTGGGGAGGAGCATGGGAGTAAGAGACTCTCAAGCAGACTCACTGCTGAGCAGGGAGCCAGAGCAGGGCTCCATTTCAGGACCCTTGAGATTATGACCTGAGCTGAAACCAAGACTGGGATACTCAACTGACTGAGCCACCAGGCACCCCTAGACTGCTAGTTCTACAGAACTGGGATTTGCTTTATCTGATTGTCCCAAGTACTGGGTATGGAGATGAAATAAATCACCTAATCAGTGAGTAGGGTGGAAACACAAAGTAGTGCTTAATTAAGCAGCTTATTTCCTTATTTATATTATCAAAATTTAACATCCACCCGATGGATGCATTAAACAAGTAGCCCAGAATCTGACATAGGGTAGAACAAATTTGATATAAACTCCTATTTTTTTATTAATTTTAGTGATGTTTGCTTACATTGAAGTGGCACCTTAGAATACTTGTTTTGTGAATAAAGATTCGTACAAATTTAGGGTGTGTTTTATATGCTTAATTCATCAATTAACTCAAGTAGTCGCAGAAAATACCATTGAACTGGTAGACAGCTTCTTTTTTCTTTTATTTCTTACTCTCATTCTCTTGAACAGATGGTTGGTTTGCAATCCCATTGGGTACCCCAGTGTTGCTCATTAAAATTCTCTTGCTTTATGGGCTGTGTGCCTTCCTGTTTCCTGTATATCTACTGAGTAGAGAAGACTTCCTTTAATACTTAGTTATACTCCTTAGGACCCACCACCTAATAATGCCACTGAATGATTTCCACATATTGCTCTTACCAGCACAAACAAGGGATAAGTGTACCTAAAACTATTTTCAAGTTAATAATGTAAACTCATCTTGGAAGCCAAAGACAACTATCTTTTTATGATTCTTAATGCATAATTAAATATACTCACTAGAAATACGGAATTATTTCTCTATGTATCCCTGTATGTGATTGTGAATATATGTATATATGAATACACTGCTTTGAAAATAAATTCTACGTATCATTGAACACTTCTTATGCGCCTGCTGCTGCGGAGTGTTACATTTCACTTCATTTTCACAGCTCTCTATAAAATTGAATGATTACTATTCCCATTTTAAAAAATGAGAAAACTAAAATCAGAATTAAATATTGTGCACATAGTTATATAGATATAAAGTAATAAGAGATTCAAATTCGGGTAAAAAAAAGACTTTCCTTAAACACAAGGGAAAAAAAGACAAGATATATTAACACTCTTTTAGTGTCATTTGGCAATAAAAACATAACAAAAGGAAATTATAAAGTAGATAGGCACTAATATTAAGTCATTTTGTCAGAATTCTGAAATGATCCTACATCCTGAGATATCAGACCTATATTTTCAGAGATAATCTATTTCCTCAACCTGTATATTGTTCTTGTACTGTTTTCTACTTTCAATGTGACAATTCTTTTCTTCTTTCAAAGATTTTATTTATTTATTCATGAGAGACAGAGAGAGGCAGAGACACAGGCTGAGGGAGAAGCAGGCTCCTCGCAGGGAGCCCGATGTGGGACTTGATCCCAGGACCTCAGGACCACACCTTGAGCCCAAGGCAGATGTTCAACTGCTGAGCCACCCAGGTGTCCCATCAATGTGACAATTCTTTAAAAAAAAAAAAAAAAAAAAAAAAAAAGGAGATAAATGGCTTCATCAGTCTCCAGTTAGAAGTTTAGTAAAGAGTAAATGATAGATAATTGAGTGTGCCCTATGGAATTACTGAAACCTGAGTTCAAATCTGAAAATATCATTTGTTATCTTTGTGTCTTTGGAGAGTGACCTTCTGTTTTCTCATATTGATAAGTAGCAGTAATTGCTAATGAAATATCTGTGCGAGGGCAGCCCGGGTGGCTCAGCGGTTGAACGCCTGCCTTCAGCCCAGAGCGTGACCCCGAGGTCCCGGGATCAAGTCCAACATCCGGCCTCCCTGCATGGAGCCTGCTTCTCCCTCTGCCTGTGTCTCTGCCCCCCTCTCTCTCTCTGTCTCTCTGTCTCAATAAATAAAATCTTTAAGAAATATATCTGTGCGAGGAATTAACTGCTTAAAACAAAAACAAAACAAAACATTAGTGTCTGATGTATATATATATATATATATACAGAGCAAGTGCTCTCTGACAATGGCTGGCCTTTCATGTCCCATACATTCAACTCAGGTACTTCCTAATCATCTCATTTAAATCCTGCATATATTCTTGGTGAGATTAGTTGTCTCTTAATGCAGAAACACTGCCAACATGGAGGTGACAAATCTAAAGACATAATAAACCTTAAACTAAAAATCACCTCGGCTCTAACAGGAGTTATTCAGCTTTTACTTTTGTATGGAATTTAGACAGACTTCTCCTGTCCTGAGGGAGACATATGACATTTAAAAGCTTCACCAGCACTTGCTGGCTATATGTCTTCACTCTCTCTCTCTCTCAATCTTTCTCACATTCTCTCCCTCTCTCTCTCTACATATATATATATTTATATTTTGAATCCACCATAACAGTCAAACAGCAGTTACCTTGGGATACCAATGAGTTAAGAGATAGATTTAAATAAGCTGGTTAACTGTGGCTGTCAGAGGTGTGAGAATTTATTTTCGACTTGAATAAGTAAGAAGTTCAGTGGCATAAAATGTGGCAATAACTTCGATGGCGTTGCACTTGAGGAAACATAATATACCAGAAAGAAAATAGTCCTGGGAATCAAGAGCCCTTGGTTCTTACCCTAACATAAGTCACTGGGTGATGGGGGCAGAAGGAAAGGAGAATTGTGCATATTGGTTAAGAGCATAGGCTCTGAAATCGACTATTTGGGTCATATGCTATTTTATTATTTCTGTGACCTTGAGCAAATTTCGTAATATGTCTGAGCTTAGTTTCCCCATCTACAAAATGAGGATGGTGATACCCATCCTTATACCCTCCTTATTGTTTTTTTGTTGTTGTTAAGGGAGAAGGCAATAGTGAATATAAAAACCTTAGGACAGTACATGGAACATGAGATCATTTCATAAATAATAGTGTTGTTGGTGTCAGTGTTATTATTGGTTTATTCCCACTCTACTCTCTATATTTGAAATGCAAGAGAACTGGGTTGACAAACTCTAATGGAATTGTCACCTGTCACACACTATAGTTCCTTCCTTCGTCTCTCTCTCTCTGTCTCCCTCCCTCTTTCACTCATATTTTCTTAAAAATCCACTTTTAGTTATCAGAACCATTGAAGATGGGTAAGGATTTGTCCTGTTTACTAATGATTTTTAATAGTGAAAAGAGCATCTGGTGATACGTTCAATAAATCTTAATTGAATGAGTACAAATTCATGGGCATCAAGTAGACCTAATTAAATCAACATCTCTGAGACTGACACTTAGGAATTTGCTTTTTAAACAACCCCCTCAGGTTATGTTGTGTTTAATCTGTGGTCTACACTTTGAAAAGCATATTTTAGGGGATCTAGTATGTGGAGGTGGTTAGAGTGACCGTAAAATGTATTGTCAAAATGGGGACAATTTTAAGTGTGAATTGAGATCTTGATGATGATTATGACAACAAAGGAGACATAAATCTAGACTTTATTGATCATGAGGAAATGTAGACAAAGTGATAGTGTTGCAGTCATCAAGAGGGTGGGTGATACACAGCTGTTGACTAATCCCAAGGAAACCTCTACATATGCATGATCACTTTAAGATTATTCTCCTGGACTGAGGTTTTTGGAAGCCACTGGAGCTTGGCAAAGTTATAAAACCTTGAGTTGATCCAGAAGTGGGGACGCATATAACTATTGCATTCTTATTTGGAAAAAATCTTGAATAATAAGCAACACGTGATGTAAGGGAATTCAATCAACGTTGCAAATTTAACACAAAGGAGGTTGTTTTCCTTCCCCTCTATTTCAAGGTATGTTTAAAGATACAAGATTCACAAAAAACAAGTATTCACATAGGTCAGAACTTCTAAAATCCTGATTAGTATTTCTGCAAATTCAGTCTCCTCATTGGCACTTGGAATGAGAAAGTAAATGCCCTCTCCCCATCAGAGCCCATGCTGCCTTTGGCAACTATTTCTTTTCTTGCTGTGCACTTTTTCTAACTGAAATATCAACAGTTATTTTCTTTCATCATTCATGATTTAGTCTTCCTCAAAGGGGGGATATCTGATAATTGACATCAGGTCTAGTATCAGTTATCTATACTGATGAGAAAAAGATGCAGTTGAAGGTAACACAAAACTTCATGAAAAAGACCAGGAATGAAGTTAAAACTGGTATCAGATTCTAAGTCAAGTATTCTTTATTTGGAATGCCAACATAAAAGCAAAGAAAGCAGGCAAATAAATGCAAGCATAACCGTGCAAAATCAAGTCGGCATTCAGGAGTCACTCCAGAATGTTTAGGATGGATATACTGAGTTGGCCAGATTTTCATCCTATTGGATATTGTTTACGTCATATGTAGGTGTGTGTGTGTGTGTGTGTGTGTGTGTGTGTGTGTGATTACTTTGGTTTCCTCCAGTCATTTTTTATGCATAAGTGTGTTCTTCTTTTTCTGTTCTCAAGTCTATATTTCACAATGAGCCAAATGCAAGTATGTAGAAAATGTTTTCTCATGGGTATGAGCCTGAAAAGAAAAAAAAAAAAATGAAAAGAAAAGTGAAGCTCACTGCACAAGGCAAGGCACTAGATGACATGCGGACGAGACAGGGGTGATTACTGGTCACTTCAGGTATCTGGATGTTTGGTGTTTTCAAACAGAATCATCATTCCTCTGCAGAGTGTCTCTGTGTCTAGCAGCTACAAATAGATCTTGGAGTTGCCAGAGTTTCTGTCTTCTGATCTCATTATACAAACCACTAAAATGAGCAAAGGAATAACTCCCAAAAGCTTTCATGTAGTTAATGGCAGCAGGGGGACGTCTGCCTTTGATATCCACCTGTTCGGCACACCCAACTCACTTTGTGCTTTTCTTTCAAAAGCAATTTAAGGGGTGGGGGTCAGGGGTGTCTTTCTTTCAAAGGCAATATCAGAGGAATGTTATTGGCCGTTTCTGTGTATGTGTGTGTATGTATGTATGTGTGTGTGTCTGTGTAAAAGAGAAGAAGAGAGAGAGAAAACTGAAAACAACTTCAGTTTTTAGGACAAATGCTATTGTGTTTGCAAAACCAAGCTTGTAACTAAACCATTATAATATCGTCCAAGCATATAGAGATTCATCAGTACATTTTCTGGGTACATAATGAGGTGCTAGGGTCTACCATCAAGTTTTACTGCTATTTTCTACCCATACATTTATTTAACAAATATTTCTTGCATATTTAAGTCTTATAATGTCTTGTCAAAGAGTGGGGTGACAGTTAACCAAGAAGTACACAGAACTGTGAAACCAGAGGTAATCTCCACGCCTGAAGAATTTATGATTGAATAGGGAAACGCAACCTGTATGCAGCTATGGTAAAAATTGGGATGAGTAACTGTCCAGCCAGGCTCAACTAGTCACCGAGGACTGTGAAATAATTCTGACTGGAAGTGGAGCCTAGAAAGAAGGATGCCAGAGGAAGTTTCACAGGAAGACTCCATATCACCAGGCGAAATGAGTCAAGTTTGATAAGAAAGTGACGTGGGAGAGGAGCCTAATAGGAAGGGAGATAGAAGCATTTGCATTTCAGGGCTGAAATATTGAGTTGAAAATACAATAAAGAGGAAAAAATAATAACCATATTGGTGTATCCTACACCTATTTTGTGAAGGAATTCACTAGAGAAGATGACACTAGAATTATTTAGAACTAAAATTGGAAAAATCTGCATTAGAAAATATGGTGAAATTTCATTATTCTTATAAGTTCAAAGTGATATGATCAAACTATTTTGCAAACAGGCAAACTGTAGTTGGTGTTTATTCTTTTTTCAGGTTCAGAACAGTGTGTCTTTGGAATTTTATTTTTGTTAATGTTATTGTGTTTCCATAAATGGGTCACTTGGTTAAACTTTCATGGCAGTAGAATGTTTGTAATGTGGTATTATGATGGGGAGTGCCGGAATCATTGTGTGGGACTTTGATTAATGAATTAAAAATCAAGAGAGTTAAAAACAGATAGCCCTGCTTCTCTCAGAACTTCTGAGCCTTTGCTTGAAGTCAAATACCATGAACAAATTGAGTGGATGCTTCTTGGTGCTTTATTATTCAACAGTCATCTTGGTTGTTAATAATTCCTAAGAGCACTGGAGTGAAATATGAAAAGGTGGATACTTAAAGAATCAAGTCTTTACAAGGAAGTCGAGTCCCAAAAATATTTAGCAAAGATCCAGTGTAATGAAAGGTAAAATTACAATTTAAAAGTCATATAAAACTCATTGGGGATCCATATCAAGGAGAAAACTTGGCAAAAACAGAAACAAACAACAAAAACCATTACCATTGCCTGGTACAAATGTGTGGGCATTTTAGGGTCAGAGGCTTTTGTAACAACCTCAAAGATTAGTGTACAATAGACCTAAAAAGAAGGATGGTGATGATGAAGGTGATGATGTTGGTGATGATGGTGATGAAGGTGATGAAGGTGATAATGTTGGTGATGATGGTGATGATGTTGGTGATGATGTTGGTGATGATGAAGGTGATGAAGGTGATGATGTTGGTGATGATGATGGTGATGATGTTGGTGATGATGGTGATGATGTTGATGATGATGGTGATGATGTTGGTGATGATGTTAGTGATGGTGGTGATAGCACTTCTCAGTGTTCCACATATTCTCTCTGTAACATTCAACACTATCCACAGCCCTATAAGGTGGATCCTATGATTAATATCCCCATTTGACTTAAGAGGAAACTGAGAAACACACAGGTCTAGTTATTTGACCAAGGTTTCACAGCCTTTAAATGCAGTCCTGGGAGAAGCAGATTTCAAAGTCACAGTCTGGTTCTGGCGAGTGCCTTTAAATCGTGCCCCGCTGCTCTCAGTGAATCTGAGTGTAGGACAAATAGCTAATGATATATAATAGCAGCTAACATACATCCAGCTGCTGCATATGCCAGGGACTGTACTAAAGATTTTATGAACACTGACATACTCAATCCTCAAAACACATCTGTGAGGGAAAAACCAACCCACCTTCCTCCAATTTATGACGTATATAGATGATACTCAGCTTTGGTAATGTGTCCACAACAGCAAATATGAGAGACAGGTTTCAAGCCCATAACCACCCCCCTGGGAGCCTACATTTGTAATCCTGTCCTTCCATAGATGAATCCTGGCCATGTGTCTCAGAGACCGTGCACTGCATTATACACTAAGAGACTAAACTACGTCACTTCTTTTCTAAGCCAGTTCCCTTTTGAGAATGAAAGGAGGGTGTTGTCATAAGTATTTCAGGATAATACCCTAAAACTGGATCTTTCCTAGGTAGAGCTTCTAGGATGTATAGATTTTCTTCATATAAACTAGTGACAGAGCACTGGACCCTAGATCTAGAGAGCTGTGTTAGTAACTCACAGTTAAAATCTACAAAAGGCCCTTCAGTCCTGGATGAATTAATTCTTCTACTTGGACCTTCATGTCTTCACCACACAAGGGGAGGGGGATGTCTTAGTTCAGGCTGCTGTAACAAAATTCAATGGACTAGGTGGCTTAGAACAACAGAAAAGTACTCCTTGCAGATCTGGAGGCTGGGAAGTCCAAAGTCAAGGTGCCAGCACGATTGGGTTCTGGTGACACCTTTTTCTGGCTTATAGACCGTTCACTTTTCATTCTATCCTTCTGGCAAAAAGCAGGTAAGAGAGCTTTCTGCCATTTCTTTCATAAGGACACTAATCCCATTCATGAGGGCTCCACAGTCAGAACCTAATTATCTCCCAGAGGCCCTACCTCCTAATCCCACCACATTGGGAAATAGAATTTCAACATTTAAATTGTACAGGCACACAAACATCCAGTCCCTTGCAGTTGGCATGATTACCTCTATGTGTTTTTTTTTTTTTTTTCCAGATCCATAAATTCTTGTCTAGGAAAACATTCCTAAATTCTCCCTTCCCTTCCCCCCTCTCCTTTCAGGCTCATGCATCTTTGCCTCCCTCTTTTAGGTCCCATCAGAGGGTGCTGATGTTATGTGGGGGCTTGTTTGTTCTATTAGGCCATAAGGCTGGGGAGGACAGGACATGCCCATCTTAGTATTTCATCTGCCCAGAACAATGCACGGTACGCAGTAGGAAGCCACTGCATGTTTAGATGTGGGAGGGGAGGAATAAGTCTTTTCATGTCTTAGCCAATTCTTTCCTCAGCACTACATCAAAATTTGAGGTCAGCTTTGGCAAGGAGAGATTTTCTGATGAAGGAGTGAAATTACCACGTATTAATTTATTCCTATGCTCCTTCACTCAGTCTCTCATAGTAACTGCTCAGTCTTTCAGGCAGTAAATGATAGAATCAGTGACCAAACCCACATTTGATTAAAAACTTTGGTCCACTTTCACAATGCGGTAGTGGAGTCGTTCCCAACTACCTTTGACTGGGAAAGAGGTTCCCATCTCTAGAGTGAAAATGTAAGGATCTGATTGGTTGAGCCACCAAAATGACATTAAAGGGGGCGCTCCAGGTGCTATATTGGAGTCGGTCTGCAGCCTCCCTTGGTACCTATTTCAAGAAGTCAGCATTCATTGGGCTGTGTAAGTTCTGGTCTATTTGTTTAACAATTAGTGACATTACGTTTCCCCATAACCTGTATTAGACCCCATTCAAGCATTTAATCAAGGTGAGCTTAAGGAGGAGCTCCAGGAGTTTACACACTGTCCCGGGCTGCTGTGGGGAATGGGAGGGCACATGGGTGCTCAGCGTTCAGTTTACTCCCAAGTATTCAGTATTCTGGGGTCTTTCCTGATAAATAACTTGTCCTCTTAAGTCTTTTCTTTTTCTTTCTTTCTTTCTTTCTTTCTTTCTTTCTTTCTTTCTTTCTTTCTTTCTTCTTTCTTTCTTTCTTCTTTCTTTCTTCTTTCTTTCTTTCTTTTCTTTCTTCTTTTTTTTTTCTTTCTTTCTTTCTTTCTTTCTTTCTTTCTTTCTTTCTTCTTTCTTTCTTTCTTTTCTTTCTTTCCTATGAATAAAAATGAAACCATTTGTATCTGGTTAGATAAAGTCTCTTAAAAACGTGTCTTTTCTGGGAGATGTGGGTCCCAGGAGACTATAAAGTAGTAATCTCACTTGAATTATTCACAGATACTAAGTAACATTTAAGCAAATTAGGCTATTACCTCAACTTCCAAATTAGAGACAAACATTCTTTTCAAGTCAATAGAAAGTTCTATTTGTCTGAGATAATATGGTTAACTCAATACATATCATCAGTTACTTCTCTTGGTGGTGTTTTATAACTGAACCTAATAATCCCAGCCCTCATGCTTCATGTCTAATGTCCACTGCACAGCCAATGTGTGTGGGCATTCAGATTAATTTTCTATCCTATTTATTTTTGTCTGTTTGTTTGGCTTTACTTTTATTTTGTTTAGAAGTACATTCTTCTGGAGAGCTTTCCTGCCCCCTCCCACCAAATCCACTATATGCTTAAAAATTCTAGCAAATTAAATTTGTGCTAGCAAGGAGACAAAACAAATAAATGGCTTGAAAACATCACAATCAAGTATGATAATAGCAAAGTGTTATACTTTTAATAAATGATTAGGAATGGTTGTAATGCAAAGATTTATTTCACAGAACAAAAGCACTTAAGCAGGAGTTTATATTGCTGCTATGCTTCAGCGATGATAACATTGGGACTTCAACCTGCATAGCTACAATGATTAATTAACGGCCTTGTTCAGGATGAGTGAGCACCATTATTGTTCTTAAATAGGAAAAGGCAGATAACCATTACTGATTATTCCTCAATTCCCAGTCTTACTTGTTAAAGACGAAAGAATGCTAAAGCAGGTTGTGTGCGATTTCAAAGCTGCTATGAGAAGCAGAAAATAATAGAATTTCCATACCATGTATATAGGTGGAAGTTGGATTAGTTCAAAGATTGGAGTTAGCAATCCGATTTAGCCTGAAAGATCTGAGTGCAAGATCTATTCCTACGAATAAGATTTTAACACCTCTAAAAAAAAAAAAGTAATTTAGATCTCCACTATATGGTCAAGCTGTATTTCTCTGTTCAGGGCAACTACTTCTCATCAAAAGAAGAATAAGAAGAAAAAGAAAGAACCTGCTGATCAAAAACCAGAAACTTTGTCAATCTAATGAAAACGGTTTCCACAAGCATGGACTTTTCATTTACCCATTATTTTTATTCTGTTTTGTTGTTTTCTGAGGTATAAATGAATGGTATTGGGCCTTTTGTTCTTTTTGTTTTTTTTTAATCTTATCCCTTCGCTCATATTTCTGATACAGGTTTATTTGGGCAAGTGGCACACGGATTGAGAGAAAGTTGCCTTCTGCGTCTTGGAAATGCGTCTACCAAATCTCTGGAAATTGTCCTACCGATTTGAAGAGGAAGAAGTAAACACCTTTTAGAATGTTTCTGAAGGAATCCCCTCTGGGATCCTGTGGCTGGCAGGCCGGCCAGTTACACCAGTGCAGCTGATGGCTCCTGGAACACCTCTGGACTGGCATGTCCTGACTCTAGAGCAATACAGGAATGTGTCTTTGTTGCACCCACCAGACAGGATGAAGAACATTACGATATGTGGGACCATCTGAATTCCAGTGGGAGTGCTGCATTGGTGGTTGACACAATAATTACTGAAAAGACTCCATTGAGCTGCATTTGATCGCTTTTACTTAAACACACACACACACACACATATTTGATTTTTTTCAGTATTTAAAGTATTCCATTATACTTTTGCTATCTTTAAAGGTTTTGCTTATTTATTTACTTATTTATTACAGAGAGAGAGTGCACAGGCACGTGTGCAGAGGGACAGGGTGAAAATCTCAAGTAGATTCCTTGATGAATATGGAGCCCTGCAGAGGGCTCAATTCCATGAGTCTGAGATCATGATCTTCGCTGAAATCAAGAGTCGGACGCTTACCTGACTGGGTCACCCAGGTGCCCCAATAAACTTTTGGTATTTTAAAAGAGTAGATTCACATATTTTTTTCAGGTTCACAAAGCTCATCCAACCATTCTGCGGAAGAGAAAATGGACCTTGGGAGAAATTAATTCTCTCTCTCATAGCCAGTAATGAAAAGACAAGAGTTAGACTTAGGTCACCTTCTCGAAGTCGGAGATTAAGAATGTGCTTTTCTTCTATAATGTACAATATGACCAAAGAGGGGATGCTTCTATTTGTTCAAAAGTCACACTATATCCAGTTCTAAAGAGCATCAGAAACTATTTATAAACTATGAATATTAATAGGAATGTGGATTATAAAAATAGCAAAGACTTCAAACGATTTAAGTCAAGAAAGTTTTAGAGAAACAGTTACTTCGAGTATGTTCATTCAATGGAATTTTATGTGTTACGAGTCATGGGGTGGACCTGCATACACCACGGTATAAAAGGTTTTCTATCAGGGTGAACGTAAAGATGTATTAACTAAGAAGATCGAATCACCTGATGAGATTGAGTGGATGATTTTGTTTATGTCCTATGTTGTGTGTATATGCTACTGCTTCTAAACACGGTCATGAACCGAAGTATTTTATGTTGGATACTAAACTATAGTTACGTGCAGCATGGCCAAGTCGTATAAGTCAGGGCCATAGCATCCAAAAGATCAAGGGTGGGTAGTTAAATACTAGCTCATATTCTGTATTAATGTTCAAGAACAGGCACTTATTCTTTTCTTGAAATTAAAGACAAACAAAAAAAGCAGTAGCCACCTCTTTATGAAACACCTGCCATCCGGAGTTCATTAACAAACAAGGTCCTTACTTCTTCGTAACAATCCCTGCAATTCTCCCCTCCCACCATCCCCCCCCTGCACTCCTAAATTCCCCCGACAAATATTTAATTTTTATCCCATTTTTCACATCTTCAAAGTTACAGCTTTCTCTCAGCCCAGAACCTCGCAGTGGGAGTGCTCTGGCTAAGGCGGGGCAGTATTTTTGAGAGTCTGAACTTTCTCTGCCCCATCTGACTCCTGGTCAATGCTTTCCTAATAATATTTTGGGTTTTACCAATGATTCCCAAATCTGGCTACACCTCAGAATGATCTGTATTGGCTTTTGGGAGCCACCAAAAGCTTTCAGTAATTTAATTTTCTGGCTGGAAGGACATTTTGAACTGAAGTTGCTTTTTCTTTCTTTTTTTTTTTTTTTAACATCTTAAAAATCATTGACTTTCAGTTATCTGAGGGACTTCAGATTACCCCTTCAATCATGTAATTTGACAAATCACAAAACTGAGGTTCAGAGCAGTTGAGTGAATTTTCCGAGGTCACAGAGCAAGTTATTGGAAATCATTGTTACGTATAACAGGACATTCTTCTGCCTTGTTAGCTAAAATCTAGCGAGTACAATTTAATCTTTCTGTGATCCTTAGGGCTTTCGCCAGACCTGCAATCATCATGAACATGATGATTAGCATATAGGAAAATGAGCTGAGAGGTGGGTTAGTGCTTGGAATTTTTTTCTCTGTCTTTTAATATTTAAGAAGAGGATTAGTTCCCCCACAACTACTCTCTTCTTGCCATATTATACTTTTTTCCTAAATATAAATTTTAAAAATGGAGGCTTTTTATACCAAAGAAAGTTCACAACAGGCCGTGTTATGGGAATTTGAACTCCTGTTGCTTTTTAATTCAACTTCATAGACTTTACAGTTACCGTTTGTAGCACTAACCCATAGTGATCTGTTCAGTTCCTTCAGCTCCTTCAGATCCTCTTTTACAAACTTTTCCCAAATAATGAGCTTTTTCTTCCAAGACTATCCCTGCCTCAAGCAGTGGTTGTGGTCGGGCTTCTAAAAAAGTTCACTAGACCTAAAATCTAACTCTTTACTCTAACGTGGGGTCTCTGCTAGTCAGAGAACCTTGTGATGATGAAGAATGAGGCGTGCGTCTAATTCTCCAATATAATGTTTCTAGACAGTATAGAAGAAGGAAGGGCCAAGCATACTTATATAAAATATATTTTTCAAGAAAAGTTGGTATTTTCAGCTACATGTAGAAGTAAAAATATAGTGTGTGTTACATATTTATCTGTGTAGACAGCTGCTAATCACAAAAGAAATGGTCCACGTTTGAAAGAGACAGAAAGATACTTTTCATGAATGTTGTAAGACATGAAACATAACGATTTCTGTGCCTGAACTTTTAAAGCATTTGTAAAAAATAAAGATAACTTATTTTTTCCATCACTGAATACAGAAAAAAGATATATCATGTGTTCACATATGCAGAGATTTCATCTGCTGAATCTCAGATAGGTTTGCCAGATGTCGGGCTCACACCAACTCAAGTAAGTAGGCATTCGGCACCTACACCCATCAACTCAACTTTTGCTCTCTCAGATTCCCACTTCTTTTTAGATTTTAATTAATCCCCACCTCCCTGATCCTTCAGGGTTACATGAGTTCTATAATTGTAATTATTATGTATGAACACCTGCTTGGTGCAGGGGCCTGTGTTCTGTGCTACATGAGACACAAGGGGCCCCTAAAATAGTTCCCACCCCTAAGGCCATGTGAGAATTGCTTGGGTCAAACTCAGGATGGAGAGTAAGAAGCACACTTCTCCCCTGCTCACGGTACGCAGCTTCTCATTTTTTTGTCTTCTTTGCCTTTGTGCACCTCTACAAATGCACCGCTTATAGAGTTGCTTCTGTAAGGCAACATTTAGAGTCAGTTTTAGCTCTGATAACTAGTCCTGAGGTATACAATAGAATTTCACTGCATTTGCACCATCTACATTTTTGCCTATTGGCAATTAATGGATATTGGCCAGCTTAAGCATTGTAGAGGGGACAAACCCGGTATATTAATGTCCACACTCTGTACTTAGCCCTTTTAATCTGTCAATTGAGGGTCCTTGAATCAAATATTATAATGGTCACATAAAGGACACTTTAGAGTAAATTAGATCCTTACATGGGCATGAACAGAGTTATATTTCATCTGCCTTTTAGAATTGGACATAAATGAAGCTTGGTACAGTTATCGGTGCAGAAAGTTACTTTAAAAATCCCAACCATAAGTGGACAGGAGATAGTCCACAGCAGATTGATTACCTGGGAGCCAAGACGAGAAAAATCCACCTGCAGGTAATGGTCTATTTTTCTTTTACATCATCCATTTATAAATCACAGCATTCTAATCGGTGGAGAACAACGAGCAATTGTGCCCGGTGTATAGTGGCAAGGGGATGAGCGGGTCTGTGAATGAATAATCAGTGATGTGACCGAAACCCACAGGGCATGACACATGGGGCGGCTAGATCTCAAAGGACTGATTGCAGTGGTGTTCCTGTGGCCTGAGAATGCTAACGCCGGCCCGTTTCTTGACAAATTACAAGCTTGAGCGTGAAAAGGCACGGAAAGCGTTAACCACTATATAAGTACAGTGTGTGTTTCATTCTTTAATCTAGAGAAGGGAAAGGGGATGGAGAGAAACAAGATAACTCATGGACAAAATTTGGATCCCACCATTTGATGAGGATGCTCTTTGGAGTGACGAACTCTGGGAACAGTAACGCTCAGGAAAGGGACGGCTCCGAGTTATCAACCGAGTCTCAGAACACAATCTGTCCTCCCATGATCCACCATGAGTGAGTCCTCCTCTGAACCCAGTCTTCTACCTGCCTGGACTGGTCATGCGCCCAGCCTTCTCCAAAAGACTTTAGTCTTCGTCTCTTGCTGAACTTTGGGATCTTTCTAGATTCAGGAAATCAGATTTTCTGCTTCCCCCATACCCAAAAACCATTCTTTGTCTTTGCTTCACGTTTATTGACTTAACTTTTTCTTTCTATGGAAAGATCCGTGTATACTGAAGCCCCATGAGCCATACTGTGTAAGGCCCGGTGACCACAATAGTATTTTCCTTATTGTAGATGCTCAATACATGTCTGTTGAGTGGATGAATGAGCACACGTCTACTGTGCATCCGTTCAGCAGCTTCCTGCTGAGTACTCCCTTGCTGCTGGCACAGTTGTGAGCGCAACAGGTGTGGGAACGGATGAGAAACGTAGGGTGAGTCCGCAGAGACGTGAGCCTGGCTCCAGTGTACCCTAAGGGTGGCCCACATTGTTTCTGCAGAGAATCCTTACGTGGATCATATTGTTTTCCTTTTTAATTTCCGCCCTCCTCTCTGACATGCTGCTGAAAGGACATGGCTTTTGACTATAGAAACACAGAACGAGCTAAAACGAAGACAGGGATCTGATATTCTGTTTACTGACACCTGCAGATAGAGGCAACTGTGCCTATAAAAGGTAAAGGGACTTTCTCAGAATTACACAACTACTTTTTGGTGTTCGTTGTACAATATTCAACCTTTGACATCAGGTCCTGATACACTGAGGATCCTGCTCTTCTCATTGTTTTTTGTTTTGTTTTGTTTTGTCTTCTTTTTGTTTTTTTGTTTGTTTTTTGTTTTGTTTTGTTTTGTTTTGTTTTGTTTTCTGGAACCTGAGTTCTAATTTCTGATTGTATAGGTTCGCATCCGCAACCAGATATCCCCTGGTTAGCTGCCAGACATACAGAAGCTATGCATGTGGGTAGCCCTGCTGCATCAAAAAACTCAATGTTCCTATGGGCTCGGTGGCTTCCTGGGCCTCGCTGACACTAAAGGGCTGCCTGGCCTCTGATTCAAGGATGCATCTCAAGTCCTGCTTATGAAACTGAAGCAGAATTAATTGTGGGCTGGTAGAGGCATCGTTACCCTCCTCTTTGGTTCCAACCAGAGACAAGCAGAGAGACCATCTAATGTGGAGGCTAACGGTGTGAGCTTTGAAACTATTTCTACAACTGGTTGTGTGGCCTCAAGTAAACCTATTTTCTATCTCTGAAGTCTCAAAGTTGAGATCTGTAAAATGGGAAGTGGCTGGTGCACACTGGTAGTCATAGTGGGACTTGTGTTGGAATCGAATGAGATACTCATCACATGGGAACACCCAATGTACATGCGCTGCTATCGTTATTGTTTTCATAGATGCATATATATGAAAAATATACCTCTATATACGTACATATTTTTAGAGAGAGAAAGAGCGTGTGTGAGCGTGAGCTGGGGGTGGGGGGTCAGGCACGTGTCAGAGGGAGCGAAAGTCTTAAGCAAACTCCATGCTGAATGCGCAGCCAGACATGGGGTCAATGTCTCGACCCTGAGACTATGGCCTGAGCCAAAACCAAGAGTTGGACACTTCACCAGCTGTGCCACCCAGGTGTCCCTCGTATTTTTAAGACCTAAACACGCACACTCATCCACCTCTGGTGCTTCCGGTTCTTCCCACTCATTCTTGGGAAACAAAAATGATCTCTCCTATGTGTGTAAGTCCCATTGAACTGATCCCAGGCCCTGCCTTTGTCCCTCACCGTGGCAGCCGTGTTTCTTCCTATCATAGCACATGTCCCCCCACTGTACCTGGCGACGCATTTCTATCATGTCCCACCTTGCACGTAGCAACTCGTGAGACTCGACTATTGCCCATAGCAATCCTCCGTATGGTCATTCTCTTTTGGCATCATGATAGCTGCTGGAAACAGAAGTCACTCATCTGTTTAGCACAGTTTATTTAGCATAGCTGCTTTTTATCACAGTAACTGCCAAATAAATCCTCATTGATCAATGAATAAATTGTTCCTGTTTCCCAGGACACGCTTTCACAGGTTGGGACGCTGCCTTGAAGCTTTAGAGGTGGAGCATATAATCAGCATGATGTATAAACATGTAACCTCGAGTCAGTCTACCCGGGTTCTGTTTTTAGTTCTGCTACTTATTTTATGGAAATACCAGGAGGACATCCAGCTTCTGGGGGTTCCAAATAACTACGATCAGGTAAAATAATAGATGGGGGCTAGTTAATCGTTTATAGTATATCCATCCTCAGCTCTGTGATGGGAATCCCAGATTCAGCTAAGCATGGAAGAGTGTCATGACAAGACACGGGGTCGGTCCTGGGAATAAATAAGAGAACAGGGGAGCCGTGCATATGCCGCATATTTTTCCATCCTGAGTATTTCTATTCCACTAATGCTATATTTCAAGTGTTAAGCTGCTTCTTTTAAAAAAAATGATTATGATTGGACCCTGAAAGATCAAACATCTTAGGCGAGGCTATGTGTGGAGTGGGCAGATACGCAGTCCCGTAGGTATGGAGTTCAGCATGGGACGTCGCCAGCTAGATACAGCTATTTTTTTCCCCTAAACATGGATTAGTTCCCTCTAACTCTTCCATTCCACATACCACAACTAAAAAGAGCATCGACAGAAATTCTATCAAGAATATCTTAAACCAGATTTCGGAGTTTAAAAACAAAGATAATGAGGGGAGGAGTAGGATGAAAAGGTGATCAGAATCGGCCAAGTAGAAGCATGTTAAAATGCAGCTTCCTGCAAATTGGCAAAGGGCAGAGACACAAAAGTAGAGGTGGTTCCTCAAAGGTGGATGCTTCCCTCTGCCTTAGAGGGGATTTGCGGCCACGTAGTTATGAGCCAGCAGCACCATCTAGAGGCAAAGAGCAATCCCGCACAGGAGAGAAACAATAGCCTGTCTACTTAATTTAAGCAATGACAAAACCATTGCTTCATTTCTCTCTCTCTCTCTCTCTCTATATATATATATATAGAGAGAGAGAGAGAGAGATTATATATATATATATATATATACCCCCTTACAGAAGGCCTGCAAAGGAATTGCTTCCCATTCCCATCAAAAGATGACTGCAGAGTTCATTACTGGGAACATTCAAGGCTTCACTTCAGAAGCTAAAACTTCCCTCCACAACTTCCCTACTGAGAGAAAAGTCTCTGACTTTCGAATTAGTTAATTCATTCCACACATTTTGCAGGATACCCGCCATGCCTCAGGCTTTGTGCCGGGCACCAGGGGACACCGACAAGGATGCATTACTGACTGGCCCTCTGTACCCCTGGCCCGCGTATCTACACCTAACCACAAGGATAAATCTTCTCCTGTCTTATCCTTTTAAATGGTTTCTGGGAAGTGAGAGTAGAGATATTTTAAAGCAGTCATTATATTTCAAAAATACTTGTTCTGTGTAAGACCTTCAGAATGTTTTATGTGAAATCATAGATTCAAATAAATTTAGAGTGGCAGGGATCCTACGGTCTTAGGGTAGTCATTACCAAACTTTGGTGCCCGTGAGAATTACCTGGTAGACTTTTTTATTATTATTATTATAATCCAGACTCTTAAGCTCCAACCCCCAGACATTCTAATAATATGAACATGTGGTTTGGCCCGGGATGATGCATTGCATTTCAATAAGTTTATCTGGCTTTCATGATGGAAGGCTTGCAGAGGAAAATGCTCTGGTTTTGACTTGCAGGGAAGCTGATGACAGCACTACAAACTGGAGGTGTCTTCCCTCATCTTTTCCTAATTTCTTTAACTGCCTTTATTTATTGGGTAGACTAGAGAACGTTCTTTAACTGCTTTTATTTATTGGGTAGACTAGAGACTAGGACCACACCAATCCTATAGCCCAGTAGCGCCAAGGTTTTCCTTAACAATCCCTTCTCCTTACATGATAGCTCTAATTGTCACAACTGGGTCCGGCATACTTAATTAGGATGATTTTAAGAATCATTCTGTTGAAATATATACCTTTAAGTTATGAGTATCCACATTTTGATCTAGGTTTTATTGACATAAAAACATACTGTATGAGAATATTTGCACAGTAAGCCCCTTGTTGGATTATATTGGGAACCCATTATATTAGCAAACTCAACAGCTGTGAGGCTATGTGGGTGCAGGGGAGCTGAAAATTAGAAACTTGAGTGGATTTCAATACCTAATTCCACACCAAACATAGGCAAATTAGAGCTGAAAAAAAAAAATCTTCTAAGTTGAAGGCAATTTAGCTTTCACTCTTTCTCGTTTCAGCAGCCCCTGTTTTGAAAGATGTCCAACCGTAAATCTTCGGGATTTAAAGAACTGAGCTTTTCAAAAGAAACTTGTAAGAAATCAGTGATAATAAATATCTTTCACGTATCTCCTCTTGTCTGTTACTCCTTGCATTGTCATGGAAAAGGTCCCCGTTATATCTCAGTGGAACAATAAACTAGCCTAGGAACGATGACCTTCTCCGTCCTCCAAATTCCAACATTTAACTTCCGTATCTCCATCAGGGTGATCTTTCTACACTGTTGATACGATTGCGCCACTTGTGTAAAATCTTTCAAGGTGCTGCACTGATTTAAGAAACAGACCCCACGGGGCATCTGGGTGGCTCAGGCGGTTAAGTATCTGCCTTGGGCTTAGGTTATGATCTCAGGGTCAAGGATAGAGCTTTGCTTAGAGCTCTCTGCTCAGCTGAGAGTCTGCTTTCCTCCTTCTCTCTGCCTGCCACTCTGCCTGCTTGTGCTCTTTCTCTCTCTGTCAAATAAATAAATAAAATCTTTGAGTCTTTCCCCTAAGATCAGGGACAAGACAGGGATGTCCACTCTCACCACTGCTGTTCAACATAGTGCTGGAAGTCCTCGCCTCAGCAATCAGACAACAAGAAATAAAAGGCCTTCAAAATGGCGAAAAAGTCAAACTCTCCCTCTTCGCCGATGACATGATACTCTACAAAGAAAACCCAAAAGCCTCCACCCCAAGATTGCTAGAACTCATACAGCAATTCGGCAGTGTGGCAGGATACAAAATCAATGCCCAGAAGTCAGTGGCATTTCTATACACTAACAATGAGACTGAAGAAAGAGAAATTAAGGAGTTAATCCCATTTACAATTGCACCCAAAAGCATAAGATACCTAGGAATAAACCTAACCAAAGAGGTAAAGGATCTATACCCTCAAAACTACAGAACACTTCTGGAAGAAATTGAGGAAGACACAAAGAGATGGAAAAATATTCCATGCTCATGGATTGGCAGAATTAATATTGTGAAAATGTCAATGTTACCCAGGGCAATTTACACGTTCAATGCAATCCCTATCAAAATACCATGGACTTTCTTCAGAGAGTTAGAACAAATTATTTTAAGATTTGTGTGGAATCAGAAAAGACCCCGAATAGCCAGGGGAATTTTACAAAAGAAAACCATAGCTGGGGGCATCACAATGCCAGATTTCAGGTTGTACTACAAAGCTGTGGTCATCAAGACAGTGTGGTACTGGCACAAAAACAGACACATAGATCAATGGAACAGAATAGAGAATCCAGAAGTGGACCCTGAACTTTATGGTCGACTAATATTCGATAAAGGAGGAAAGACTATCCATTGGAAGAAAGACAGTCTCTTCAATAAATGGTGCTGGGAAAATTGGACATCCACATGCAGAAGAATGAAACTAGACCACTCTCTTTCACCATACACAAAGATAAACTCAAAATGGATGAGAGATTTAAATGTGAGACAAGATTCCATCAAAATCCTAGAGGAGAACACAGGCAACACCCTTTTTGAACTTGGCCACAGTAACTTTTTGCAAGATACATCCACGAAGGCAAAAGAAACAAAAGCAAAAATGAACTATTGGGACTTCATCGAGATAAGAAGCTTTTGCACAGCAAAGGATACAGTCAACAAAACTCAAAGACAACCTACAGAATGGGAGAAGATATTTGCAAATGACAGATCAGATCAAGGGCTAGTATCCAAGATCTATAAAGAACTTATTAAACTCAACAGCAAAGAAACACACAATCCAATCATGAAATGGGCAAAAGACATGAAGAGAAATCTCACAGAGGAAGACATGGAGATGGCCAACATGCACATGAGAAAATGCTCCGCATCACTTGCCATCAGGGAAATACAAATCAAAACCACAATGAGATACCACCTCACCCCAGTGAGAATGGGGAAAATTAACAAGGCAGGAAACCACAAATGTTGGAGATGATGTGGAGAAAAGGGAACCCTCTTACACTGTTGGTGGGAATGTGACCTGGTGCAGCCACTCTGGAAAACTGTGTGGAGGTTCCTCAAAGAGTTAAAAATAGAGCTGCCCTATGACCCAGCAATTGCCCTGCTGGGGATTTACCCCAAAGATTCAGATGCAATGAAACGCCGGGACACCTGCACCCCGATGTTTATAGCAGCAATGTCCACAATAGCCAAACTGTGGAAGGAGCCTCGGTGTCCATTGAAAGATGATGGATAAAGAAGATGTGGTTTATGTATACAATGGGATATTCCTCAGCCATTAGAAACGACAAATACCCACCATTTGCTTCAACATGGATGGAACTGGAGGGTATTATGCTGAGTGAAGTAAGTCAATCGGACAAGGACAAACATTATATGGTCTCATTCATTTGGGGAATATAAATAATAGTGAAAGGGAATAGAAGGGAAGGGAGAAGAAATGGGTAGGAAATATCAGAAAGGGAGACAAAACATGAAGACTCCTAACTCTGGGAAATGAACTAGGGGTGGTGGAAGGGGAGGAGGGCGGGGGGTGGCAGTGACTGGGTGACGGGCACGGAGGGGGGCCCTTGACGGGATGAGCACTGGGTGTTATTCTGTATGTTGGCAAATTGAATAACAATAAAAAATAAATTTATTATTAAAAAAAGAAAAAGAAAAAAAAGAAAAAGAAAAAGAAAAAGAAAAGAAAGAGAGAGAGAGAAAGAAAGAAAGAAAGAGAAAGAAGAAAGAAAGAAAGAAAGAAAGAAAGAAAGAAAGAAAGAAGAAAGAAAGAAAGAAAGAAAGAAAGAAAGAAAGAAAGAAAGAAAGAAAGAAAGAAAGAAAAATTCCAAAATGGTAGCATTATTTTGTGACTTGGCTTCATGCCTAGTTCATGGATCTCATCTCCAACACCAAGGCCAGGCACTCTGAGGTCCTCGATTCTTTTTTATTTTTTTAAAGCTCATTTATTTATTTGAGGGAGAGTGAGAGAGAAAGCAGGGGCAGGTGCAGAGGGAGAGGGACAAGCAGACTCTGCACTGAGCACGGAGCCTGACGTGGGGCTCCATCTAAGAACCTCGATCTAAGAACCAGATGACCCAACCTAAAATCAAAAGTCCTCTCCTTAATCAACTAAGCCACCCAGGTGCCCCTGAAGTTGTCAATTCTAACAACTCTTTGACATTTCTGTGGCTTTACACCACACATTTTATCCTATTAAACTGTGATTTGTGATAATCAGCAGGATAATTCAGCTCAGCCATCACCTGCGTGCGGATCACTGTCTGTCCCCACCTATCCATGCTGTGTTAGGTGACCCCTTCTCTTGGGTTTTTCAGGAACCTGTACATTGTACCATCAGAGCAGCAGAGCATACATGAAGAGACGAGATGTGGGGCTTAACTCTAAAGGCCTTAACAACCACAGGATTTATGATTTCTACCTGCAACTGTCATCAGAATTCATCAAACATCATCCATTGAGTTCATCAAAGGTAGGGAATATAATTAACCTTATATTGCCTAATTTTAACCTCAGAAAGTTCTTGTTAAATAAATGCTACTATTTAGCTCTCTTTACCTAAACACTAATAATCCTGAAACAATTGAGATGATTTTCTATAGGGTCAAACTTATTAATCAAATAATTCGATCTGTGACTATTTTAATGGTCATAAATCAAGTCTGGAGATACAGATTTAAAGGGGAAAATACAACTCAGTGAAATATTGAAATCACAATGAGTACAAGATGTTCCAAAGTTATATTTAAAAATATCGTAGAATTAGTTATATGCTATTTAATTACTTTTATTTTGAAAATTAAAATACAATTAATATAATTTTAATTTTTGTTGGCATAATTCGGACTACAAAATACGTTTCAGCTGGGCATCCAGATTCACTTATTTGACTGATTGCTCTGTGTAGCCAAAATGAGTCAGAATATCGTTATTGTCACTTCAGAACATTATGAGAGACAGAGCCAGCATTTCACCCATTGAAACTGTCCTGTTTCAAACGTGCCTCAGTAGAACGCACGGTCGGCCTTTGTACTGAAGGACAGGAAACCCTGTCACCCAACACCAATATGACCACAGGATACCAACTTTGGGCTTCAAAGTATCTCCCCTCTGTTGGTTCGAAAAGAATGCAATTCTGATAATCCCCTCGCTAACGTTCTTAAAAAGAAATAGGACTTCAATTTGCAAACATAGTATATTTTATATTCTTCTCATTCTGGTGGGCTGTGACTCTGAAACGTATCCTAATTGACATTTTCTGATCTTTCTCTTGTCTTCCCTTACTTCAGTACTAAACGTATTATCAGATTTTCCGTCTTTACCCTCTTCCCCTGGCCTTTCTTAGGCTCCCCCTTCTCTCCGAAGTGCCCTTTCTCTTAGAGCTTCCTGGCCAGTGACTACTGCATTATAGAAAAGCAAGTTGGCAATATGTATTTAGACATTAAATATGTTTCTGTGTCTCCTCGCATATTCTTTCTACTGTAGTGACAAGGATATGGAAAAATCTATAAGTAACAGAGGGGCTTAGAATATAGTGGCAGCACATTTTAATTTATAAATTAAAAATAACAAAAAGATACTGGTAAATTAAAGGAATATACATCCTCAGGATAGAAAACTATAAAGTTATTAGAATGTTGTCTATGACAAGTTTGTTATATAATAGCCAAATGCTAAATGGGAGAAAAGCAGACAAGAGATGTGGTAATATATTAATTTTGAAATAGCAGAATATAGAAATATACAAACATTAAAAAGGAAAAATAATTCATAGAAAAAAAAAAGAAATGTTGCAATTGTCACATGGTTACCTATGGATTGTTTGACAACGAGTGATTTTACTTTTCTTCTAGAATATTCCCCAAATTTTCTATACTGAACATTTGTTATCCTTATAATGATCAAAAGGAAATGAAGACAATGCTATAATGAAATTAAGATACAAAGCAATAGGGCTTTGGAAATTGTGTATGGTCAGAAAGTCAAATAACGTCGCAATTGGATTTTGTGACCTAGAACAAGGAAGGATTTTAAGATGCTATTTATTTTTTAAAGATTTTATTTATTCATGAGCGACAGAGAGAGAGAGAGAGAGAGAGAGAGAGAGAGGCAGAGACACAGGCAGAGGGAGAAGCAGGCTCCATGCAGGGAGCCCGATGCGGAACTCGATCCCGGGACCTTGGGGTCACGACCTGAGCCGAAGGCAGACACTCACCCTCTGAGCCACCCAGGTGTCCCTTAAGGTACTATTTAATACCTATGCAAATAGGTATTAAATTTAGTTAAATTTAAATACCTATGCAACATATCTGTATCTATCTCCAAGCCATCCTCCCCACACCTGCCTTTCTGGACCCTTCATGAACCACTGACCAGGCCATGTCTTAAACCATTATTTTTTTCTTTGATGGATGGATGAATGTGCTTATTAATTATTCTCTGGGCACATGTAGGATACATCATATCCTACAGGAAAATATCTGAACTCTGGAACCAGGCACCAGAATTAAAATATCTTTGACATTTATTAAGGTGCCTTTACACAACTTGTTTCATCTCACTGAGCTGGAAGTCTGTCAAGTAAAAATCGGGGTAATGTATTATATCTCCGAGTGTTAGAAAGAACATAGGTTAAAAAAAATTAAAAAGTGGGGGCACCAGGGTAGCTCAGTTGGTTAAGTGGCCAACTCTTGATTTTGGCTCAGGTCATGATCTGAGGATCCTGGGATGGAGCCACGTGAGGGGCTCTGCTGCCCAGCAGGGAGGCTACTTGAGTTTCCTGCCTCTTCTCCCACTCGTACCCTCTCTCTGTCTCTCTAAAATAAACAAATCTTAAAAAAAAAAAAAAAAAGGTGAAGACGGGAAACATGCCTCGCATGAAGGAGGTCTTCCATCAATTGATAAAAGTTATATCCCCTTGCTCATTGGGCCCAGTATATAGGTAGGGTCTCATATATTTTTCACAAACGGGTAGAGAACAGGTGTAAAGTAGGAACAGCTCCAACATATTGCAGATTCTGATTCTTGAGGGATTTTTTACATTATTCTTGTTCCTTTATTTTACTGAATGTACCTAGAGTCAAACTAAGAAAAGAGATGACCATTAAGAAAAGCTGAAGATGGAGTGATGGAGTGATGGAGTTGCAAAGTACTTTGTCAGAATAGATGCAGAGAGCCTGAGATACTATTAGGGTAATCCTTTATTTTGATCCTCATAGAAATCTGATAAGGAAAGCAAGAAGGACTTAAACTCCCACTTTAACAAATGAAACTCTATTCTCTTTGCTTTACTAGGGGCTCACAAACCAGCGATGGTGGTGGTAATGCTCAATCCGTAGTGGCAATAATTGTAGCAGCAACGGTGATAGCAACAGCAGTGATGATAACCAGAGATCATTGTTTACTATTTGTTTACCTCTGTGCCGAGGGTTTAATATCTGTTGACTCATCTAAAACAACTGAGGTGTTACTATTATTACTATTATTATTCCTATTGTGCCAATGACTCGCCTAAACACAGAAAGCTTGAGTGAAGTACTCGAGGCTGCCTACCTAATAAATCATGGCACCACGATTCAAATCAGGTGTTTTGATCCTAAAACTTCTGCTGTGTTGCCTCTCCAGACACGACAGTATTAGAAGAAACTTCCATCTAAGACCCAATGAAATGTCAAGATGAAATAAAACTGCAAGAAAAATGGCTTCATGGATAGGAATGGAGCCAGACTACATGGGTTTGAGATCCAGGGTCACTTACTGTTGACCATGAACAAGTGGGACTGTTTGCCGGACTTTAGTCTCTTCCTTGGGGACATGGAGATGGCAGTAGTATCTACGGTGTAAGGATGATCAGAAGATGGGGTGACATGATCCACATCAGGAGCTGACATATAGTTAAATGATCAATGTATTTCATCAAATCCTATCATGGTAAGTTTAACGTGTATCACTATTCGGAGGCCAAGAGTAATGTGGCTATTGTGTTACTCTGTACTGTTTTCCATTCTTATCACAGCCTACAGGTAGTAGTAAGTGCAAAATAAATGGGTGTTAAAATTTTTTTGACTGGAGAAGAGACTACTCTAGAAGTCATGGCAGATTTTATTGTTCTTGTCCAAGAACACTCAGTTAAGGCTGTAAGGAAAAGCGTGAAGAAAATCAACCAGGTGATGGTCTCTGGAGAAGAGAGGTCAGGGAAGTCCTCCCCGTGTAGCAGGGCAGGGCGGGAAGCCCGGGACCCTGTGGCACGCTCCGATGAGGTTCCCCCGTAGCAACTGGTGCACTTGATTGTCCTTGTTCCTTCATCATCTCCCTCATTAGGCACGTCATGGAGTTATTCGTTAACTTATTGCCTGGAAGCAAGCAGATCCTTCATAAAAATTTACCAAATAGTTAAAAGAAAGGCATGCCAGTGGATTGGCACAACCTAGAATGGGAGGTTGATATTGAGACTTTTTTTTTTTTTTTAATCGACTCTATTGCAACAGGAGCTACGGGAGCACATGGAAGGGCCGCCCAGCACAGCACCTGATGTGGTCATCAGAGACTTTCCAGGGATGGTGACTCTAAGTTGAGTTTTGAAAGAAAGAGGAGGTGCGGAAGATATTGCAGGTAGAGAAGAAAAACAGAACTTTGTGGAGGTTGGAGGCTCGAGAGTTCTGGTGTCAGCCTGCACATGCCTGGCTTTAGGGTGGAGTCCGGCACAGAAGGGCACCCAGGGCAGGGGAGTGGCTGGGGGAGACTGCGGGCACAGGCCAGACCACGGAGACCCAGAGATTCTGAACTAAACTAGAGATGTCTTGCCTCCCACTGGGGGATGCTTGTCTTAAAAAAACCCACCTCTGAGCCCTACTGTCACAAGACAAATAGCCAGGGAAGTTGCCTTTAGTTGTTGTTGTTGTTGTTGTTGTTACAAATTGAGGAGGTTATTCTGATTCATGGGCCATTTTAGAAGCACTGCCTGATGAGATTTTTTTTAATGCAATGGCTAATATTAGCTGGTGATACGCCCTTTGGATATTTTGAAAATATGCCCCTCTGTGCACACACCCACAATTAAGCCTTTCATCAATCTAATGAAACTAGGTGCATTTAAGAAATATTTTCTAAATACTATACACTAGGTTCCTTTTACAGTTTTCTTTCCATTTATAGAATTCCTCCCATACAGATGATTCTTTTTCTTACCAAGTTTCCTATAAGGAAAAGCTTGACTTTTTTTTTTTTTTTTTTTCCTCTCTCTCTCAGGCCTTTGACTTATCTAAGCTTTTAAGTTTCAATCGAACTGGGCTCAAATGCTATCTCTGCAAATAGCCTGACCTTGCCAATCACTCTTCCTCCTTTTGGATAACATGTGGCACCTTCTCACACCTCCTCACATTCTGCCTTTGACAATCTCACCAGGGGTTTCCCTTGGACTTTGTTCCTCAACCCAGAAAGTTCCTCATCCTGTGCTTCTTGCATTTCCCAGGGTGAAAAGCACTCTATGCTACCTGACTATATTAAGAATGAAATGATCTCTACTTGAAGAGACACATCAATGGCCTGACATTAAAATGAATACAGATGGTGGAGGTGAGGCTTCAAAGATATCACCCACTTGGCACACCTACTTGACAATGTAGGTTACTGAATCAAAACAAGGTTAAAGCCCACATTTCTATTCGAGGAGCTGTAACTGTTTTTTACGGTCATGTTAATGTGCGCCCCTTATTTAAACAATCCGATTTTCATTTGGGGGCACCTATGGACGTTTGTACATCCGTACTTTGTTCTAAGGGAAATTACATTTGTGTAGATCTTAGGATACGGAGGAAGGTGGAAAAGGAATGGAATTAATATTTACTAATATCTACCTCTGTAAAATGTAGCGTTATGATTCCCTGGAATATAAGGCCCATGAAACAGATATATTACCTGTTTTGTTCACTGTGTTGTCTCTACTTCCTGGATCATGCCTGAGAAGGCCCTTTAATAGATATACGTTGCAAAAATAATCGAAAAAAATAAATGAAAATCAGATATTTAAATTACCTATTAAAATGCTTGGTTTATAGAAGGTCTTCAAATGGCAGCCGTTGCTTTTACTATAATGAAAACTACTTTAATACCAAAATGCTACGACAATAATCACTACTTCTACTTTAATGACTTCTACTCACAGCTATTATTTTTTTTTTATTATTTGGAAAATAAATAAAAAGTAGTCCACGGAACTTAAGTGAATTGTAGTAAGGAGAAAAAAAAGGATATATGTGAGAATGATCCGGCATGTTAGATCAAAATTATAAAGGGCAATTTATATCAAGATAAAACTACATGGACTTTGTATTGTAAAGCCCTGAGTATTTTCTGTGTGTGTCTCCTACATGGCGATGACACACAGATGCGTGCAAAAGAAAGGTGACCCTTGCAGCAGTAGGAAGTCTGCTGGAAGAAAAGAAGGGGGGGGGCAGGCCAAGGATGAAATAGGTCAAGGGAGAGAAGATGAGGATTGGAAAAAAGTGGAGGGAGAAAAATTTTACCTTAGATTTGAATTTCTGGAGTTTTTAAAAGTTAATAGAAGAGATGATTAATCATGCTATTTGCATAATCATTGACAAAACATAAACAGAAAGAGAATAAGGTAATATTCCTCAATGGAAGCCCTATCTCGCCAGTTTATGCTGAATTCCAGTTCTAGAAGGCCACGCCTGAGCGAGGTGAGCATGCATTTTGTGTTAAAAAAAAAAAAATCCATCAGAATTTCCTAAGGCAAAATAGCCTCCGCTGTACACCTAAGATTTAAAAATCCCATTGCCATGACCCCACACGAAGAAACAGCATCAGGTTCCGTTTGACATTCAGATGCATAAAGCAGGTCGAAACTCAACACTTGAAACCATTTTGCAGGAGGGCAGCTTCCCAAATTTCTGCTCCACTTATGAAACCAGTTCTACACCATCCTGAGGAATAGAAACATATAATGAATGTCTCCTGGAATATCTTCGGGGCCAGAAAACTGACAATGTCACAGAGCTGCCAATTACTGCATCGACTATCTTTGGGTATAATAATGGCTCTATTGGGCTGAAACATGCCTCCTTTAGAAATTCTCTTCTCTCCTATAAGAGCCCACTCTCCTTATTCTCTTTCTTGAAAACAAACAGGCCCAGTTCTTTCTACGATGTTTAAATGGCAGTGATTTCTGGAGTCTTCCCCAAACATACTTTTGCCCTTCTCTATTTGTATTCCAGGTTGCCAATATGCTAGTAAATAAGTGTAATGTCAGCCCTTGGAAAGTTCCATCCCTGTCCCTCTATAATTCCTTTGGCACACAGAATTTGAGTTGCTCCTCGTAAAATGAAATATCCTCCTACTAAAACTCCAAATAGCCACGTAACACATTTTAGCAAAAGGACCAAAGTCTCTCACCAGCGTGAAGAGACCTCTTGATGCGCCTTTACCTTTCTCTGCAGCCCCATTTTGCAGGGCTGGTCCCATTGTTTGTTACCTTATAACTTCAATGGTCACGTCTGTGCCTCACATGCTCAAGCTCTTTTCCAACCCAGCACCTCTGCACCCACTGTTCCCCCCACCCCCTTCCTTCTTTTCCGTTTGTATGTTGGAAATTCTCTCCCTTTTTAAAAAATATTTATTGATTGATCACTTTTAGAGAGAACAGAACACAAGCACGGGGAGGGGCAGAGGGAGAGAGAGAGAATGCACAAGCATACTGAGCCCGGAGCCTGACGCAGGGCTCCATCCCAGGGCCCTGAGATGGACCTCAGTCAAAATCAAGAGGTGACCGCTTAAAGCTGAGCCATCCAGGTGCTCCTCTCTCTTCTTTTAAGCGTCGTCTTGACAACAACTACCCTGAAAGCATGAACAGGTTGTTGCTATATTGTTGTACAGAGCCTCCTGTTCATTCTTAGTACTCAAAGGTGCTTAAAGCACTATTAAAAGTACTCTGAGGGCTTAAATAAATGTGTGTCATTCTTTGCTTCCCATCCCTTTCACCTACTGGACAGTTAGCTCTATAATGTAAGAAATAAATGTATTGTGCTCCCCGGAACGTCATCGAGAAGAAACACAATTCCACACAGATAGTGGACAGTCAGACACATTTCCTGAATTAAACATGTCAAAGTTAATATTTTCCTCATAAAGCCATATGCAGATCACTGCAAATGAGGCCGAGTGGCATAACGTGGAACACTTCAGGTTCGGGGGGTGAAATGCTATCAGCCACCTAACAGTTGTGTGCTTTGGGAGAAGTCATTTAAACTTCACATTTTCAGTCCTCTCTTATGTAGAACAGAGTTAATGGCCACGACTCTCTCCTAGCCAGAGTGTGGCAATTAAAAGGATCAGCTGTAAATCTCTACGCCCAGTGCACAGCACAGACTATGTTGTGATTAGCTGTGGTGGTTTCTCTGGCATGAGTCCTACGTGGACGGATAAACACTGAGAGCTTACTACGTGGTTGTTGGGATAAATGGATCCCAATCACAGTGTATGGATGCCCAAGGGAAAGTCTGAACCCAAAGTCCAAATATGTGCATTTTACTTTCTTGTCCATCAAGAAGCGTCTCCACCGTGCAATAGCACAGATGAGTACCTTTGAGCCTCAGTTTCCTTAAACACAACAAAAATAATTTAGAGCAGAATCTCTCAAGCATCTCCTTCAGCACTGAAATGTTACGGGTCAAATATGCTTTGTAGACAAGACCTTAAAATCTGTAATATTATTTGAGGCACGTTTGGACTATCTCCTAGTCTCACAGTAGCCCTAAGGCTCTGTTTATGCAAGCAAATTGAAGAGGAGACAGGAGGTTATTATAGAGCAGAATCTGGGAAAAGGGGACTCATTTGACCTGAACTGTCTTCATCAATACCCCTCCCGTGGTGATGGCTCAACTCCTCATTTGACAGTGTAGACAGAGCCTGAGGAAGGTTTGAGGGCAAATACAGATTGAGATAGTAAAACTTGCAAAACTACATGCTCACTGCACACTGTTTGATGATGGGGGATTGCGTGCTGGCTGAGAGCATCGTGTTTTGATGTAATGTGCTTTAATTTGCTTGACTCTACTTAGCCGGCAGTATCTGCCAAAGGCTTTGATTACACAGTCAAAATGGAAGTTTTCATGAAGAACATCCAATTTATGTGTGGAGCGCCTCTGAGTTCCATTTTGTTTTTCTATGTCGTGACGAATCAAAATGGGAAATGATTTTAAGGATTAACAAACCAGAGCTACGGAACTGAAATTCAAGGACCACTTTCTGAAATAAGGTCTTACATAGAGGGGTTTTAGCAGAGCTCCCAAAGATACTCTAATGCCATTCCCTTTTCTCAAAACGCTCAAGCTCTCTTGGCCTCCTAAATTCTTCAGCTATGCTATCCTCCTAACCGTTATCTTTTTCATTGGCTCCTCTCTCTGCTTAGACCACTCACTATCACCTCCTTTTTTAAAAAAAAAATCTGGTCAATTTTTATTTGACTTTTGGGTTTTATCTAAATTATAATTCTATAAAATGGAATTTCTTTTTCCATTTTTAAGGGTCTGCTCCAGCAACCCCCTTAAAATCCCATTTCAACTTAGAATTATTTCCCTCCAAAATACCACAATTACAGTTTAAAATTAGGTATTTGCTCATAAATGTATCTTTAATTTCTGTCTCCTCCCATTAGACTAAAGATGTACAAACACAGAATTATTTCTACTTTGTTCAGAGCTGGATTCCCAGCAAAGCACAGAGCAGGCACTTAGATACCTATGATTCCTGAAGTACCAGGTGTTATGTTATAGGCATAGGCAAGGCGCAAAGCAACTTAATCAATAAAAACATTCTTTGAAAACATGACCTGAGAAGTTGCTTCTCTGAACCTATTTTAGTGTTGTTTTCCTATCTGAAGACAACGTTGAATGGAACAAGTCCTCCTGTTGTATCATACAGAGTCTGAAAAGTATTGTTTTCTGATTTTTGAAGAACTATTTTATTCTGAAATGGATCACCTTCCTTCATTATTGCCCATTTACAGCCTGTTTGCATCTCTAATTAACTAACACTAAAATAGTCCATTTGTCCATTTTCTTCTACATCTCAAAATGTATTGATAGTGTATTAGAACACAAACTAAGCTGAAAATTCAGAAATGTGTTTCCTAAGCTTGATGCTATCCCCAAAGGATAAATGACATCAGGTCAATCCCTGGACATCTTCAGTGTTTACATAAGGTGTGCTCTAGCCGTATGTACAATGTGGAGAAGCGATAATAGAGACACTGTTTTGTTGTTGTTGTTGTTCTGAATTCCCCAGGTTTCAAATTGTTTTGCAGCTAGAGCAACTGGGCAAGAGGGAACAAGATCACATGTGGTGAGTTCTTGCTAATGGTGACAGGGCCTTGGGAGGTGTCAGAGGTAAAGGACCTATTGCTAGTGAGAGGTTGCTCCTGGCAGAGTCAGGACTCCGGGGGAAATGGCTGAGGTTGAATCTTAATATGGACAATATCTGAATCTGATACATCCCAGGGCAAGTGGGAGTGGTGATGTTTTCTAACTTCTGCACACCTGTTTATTTGTGCGATTCAAATATTTTATTGGCTGGTCTGTCAGGTTGATGTTTATTTAATCAGGTGTACTTAGGTATCTTCGAAGAGGCAGGTAAATCATACCCTAAACTAATATGACAGCAAAGACAAATTATATATCCCTGAATATTCAAAGCTCTTTTTCTGATGAGACAAGTTATATGAGAAAATGTAAATTTGTTTATTTTCTTAGAGATATCAAAATGGCAGTTTATGCAAATTAAGTGAATGAGATTCCCAAATGTAAAACCATGGGATTTTATGATTCTAACTACATTTCAATCAAGAGAAGAGATCCTTCAAACAAAAACTCCTTAGTTAATTTAGGTGTGATAAGAAACACAAAAATATGCCAATATTCACTGTAAATTCCACCCTAATATTTACACCCATGGAATAATTTGCTGCTATAACAAATAAAGAAGCAGAGTGAGTCAGGATTAATACCACTTCTTTCACTGTTGCTTTTCCTGGAATCCAAGAAACTAACAGAGGAGAAGGAGCTGCCCCAGCAGGCACCCAGAATTTACATTCATTTATAGAAGAATTAGTTTAATAAATAAGAAAATCCTTATCTCACCTCGCAGAGTTGTCTTGAAACTCTCCTGATGGTAGAAAAAAAAGAATTTTTTTTTTTTTTTGAGTTGAGAAGGTTTCTTATTGAGAAAATAGGGGATTGCAAAAGGCTCATGCCTCTTACTGTATTTCAGTGTCCAACAAGTTCAAGTGGGACTGAAATGCAAGTCTTGGTGAGTAAATTAGAACAACAGTGTACCGATGAGAAATGAGAGAAATGGTCATTGCACACAGACCTGAGAGGCGCAAGAAAATATGATGGCGATTGTTGTGCTAATGTTTGCCGGAGGTGTCCTACAGGCCTGAGCAAAGTGAATTTCTTCTCTTGAAGTCTATTCTTTAATTGACACAAAATGCAAGTCCCTGGAATGAGACTTGGCTGCTACCTTAAGGGCTGTGGGTGCTTTATCTTAATGTTTTATTGATGGAACTCTGCGGTGCCCATCACTGGGACGGCGTCAGGAGACTCATTAGTGAAACTTGCTCTCAGTTCCAAAGATCCTTTACCGATCCTCTTTGCTGGTTTAAAAAGCAGTAAAGAGAAAGAAAATGGTTTGAACAGTGGCTAAAGGGTTGTTTTCTGCAGGAAGTCATGAACTGCTTTTGGCATTCCCCTTTTGTAACTAGTATTTTATTTCATTTTCTACTTTTACCTGTGGTTCCTCAAGAAGGAACTCTTCTACAAATTGAATCTCTCTGCCTTGACATATTTTTTTTTTCCTTTTAAACTGTGGCCAATAATGCACAGTGACTCAAATACACCGAAGACATAACTTTCTGAATAATCTACTTTGTCATATTAGTTAAGGCAGTATTCAAACAGAAAAAAAAAATAGGATTTTGCTAACAACGTGTATGTACGTATATGTCCCTAATGTTTGTGGGCAATCTTTACCCCATAAACAGATAATTTTTGAAAAGGATAATTCTTTGCTTACCTAAATTTTCTTTGATCATATTCTTCCTATACAGCCCCAGATTGGAAAATAAAAATCCTTTCATCAAGTAATCTCCAGAATTTTGCTTCTGAAAATATCATGTGATAACATTATCCTTAACAACACTAGCTTTATTTTTATTTTTTAAATGAATCTATTTTTAAAAGTAACATCACAATATGCAAAAGATATAGATAGCTATAGGATTATACATATCTGTGGATTAAAGTTTGAGAATTATCAACATTATCTCTATGCAGGAGACATCCACTTCACAGAGTAGCACTTTCTCAAAAAAAAATATGAACTCATGTATACTCATTATTATTCAGTATTCAGGCATTTATTAGCAAAAGGAAGTGGAAAACATGAGTAGATAATTTATTTAAAGTATGCAAGGCCTATTGGACCACTCTGTATGTAAGCCTCGTGTATACGGTTGTGTTCCGCAGATTCAGTCTCTTGTCACTGAATAATGTGGATAAACATTGCACATACTCACTATATGGTTTTATTCTGTTTACATAAAAGTTAGCGCTTAAGGTTGATCATTCTGACCATTCGGATTCCTTATTTCAAAACTAGTGAAGCCCTTGGGCAATGTAGTTATTAGTCTGTCTTTCGTTATCTTTGTCTGTGTCTATAAAGTAGAAATGATAGCATTGACTATTTCATAGTGTAGGGGGAAGAACTGATAGAAAAATCATAGTTTTAGCTCTGTGATTGACACATAGTAAGTATTAAATATATTACTGGTGGTTATGATGGTTATTATTAATATAGATACTATTTATTATCAATGCTCACACAGTCAAGACATTGACTACATTTATTATTTATTTCATGATCCATCAAAACTGGTTAGCTTTTTTTGGTTGTTATGTATATTTTTTTAAAGATTTTATTTATTTTATTTATTCATGAGAGACACACACATAGAGAGAGGCAGAGGCATAGGCAGAGGGAGAAGCAGGTTCCATGCAGGGAACCCAACATGGGACTGGATTCCAGGTCTCCAGGATCAGGCCCTGGGTTGAAGGTGGTGCTAAACCGCTGAGCCACCGGGCTGCCCTTATGTATCTGTTTGTATCTGGAATCAATTATGGTGGGTAACTCCTATGTTTAGTAAACTCCATTTCCTTATGAATCCTGATTTCAGGTAGAACAATTTCTGATACTCTGTCCCTGGACTGCAGGATTTTCATTTATTTATTTATTTATTTTTTTGATTTTACTTTTGAGACTTCTGGGTGGCTCAGTGGTTGAAGGTCTGTCTTAGGCTCAGGTCATAATTCCAGGACCCTGGGACTGAGTCCCACATCAGGCTCCTAGCAGGGAGCCTGCTTCTCCCTCTGCCTGTGTCTCTGCCTCTCTCTCTGTGTCTCTCATGAATAAATAAATAAAATCTTAAAAAAAAAAAAAAAGAAGTCCAGGACCAGCTGGTTTCAAGCACTTAAAAAAGAGTTAGTACTCTTCTCAAACTATCACAAGAAAATAGAAAAAGGAAGGAAAACTTCCAAATTCATTCATTCTTCATCAAAATCAAATGAAGATACTACAAAAAAAAAAAGAGTGTGAGAGAGAGAGATAGAGAGAAAGGTCAGCATTCCTGATGAACACAGATGTAAATATGTGTACTTATACAAAATAGTTGAAAACTGAATTCAACAACACAGTTGTAAACTGAATTCAACAAAATAGTTGTAAACTGAATTCAACAACACATTAAAACATCATTCTCTACAATCAAGTGGGATTTATTTCAGGGATGGCTTAGTATTTGCAAATCAATCATGACACATCCATTAACAAGAGTTAGGATAAAAAAAAATATGATCATCTCCGTAGTTGCAGAAAAAACATTTGACAAGGTAAAATATCCATTCATGATAAAAACTCTCAACAAAGTAGGTTGAGAGGGACCATATCTCAACATAATAAAGGCCATATATGAAAAACCCATAGCAAACATCATACTCAATGGTGAAACACTAAGAATTTTTCCTCTAAGATTAGGGATAACAATGTCTTCTCTCACCACTTCTATTCAACATAGTACTGAAGTCCTAGCCAGAGCAATCCGACAAGAAAGAAACGTAACCCAAATTCATAACGAATAAGTAAAACTTCCACTATTTACATATGACATGATACTATAAGTGGAAAACCCTAAAGAATCCACCAAAAAAACTATCAGAACTAATAAATAAATTCAGTAAAGTCACAGGATCGAAAATTAATATGCAGATATCTGTTTTATTTCCTTATGGTAATAATGAACAGCAGAAAGAGAGATCTAAAAGAAAATCTCACTTATAATTGCACCAAAAATAATAAAATATGTAGGAACAAGCTTAACCAAAGAGGCGGAATATCTATACTCCAAACATAAAACATTGATGAAAGAAATTGAAGATGATACAAACAAATGGAAAGATATAGATACATAGATATAGATATGGATATAGATATAGTGACATATAGTGTCTTCTTATACGCCCAGGGTGGCTGAAGGAAGTATCCGACCTCGTCCCTCGGTAGAATCCCTGCCTACCTGAGGCTCTTCCTAAACTCTTTCAGCCTCCACTGTAAGCTCCACAAGACTCCACCAGTGCCCCCAAGAGCACAAAGTCCACCTCAGTGCTCTCCTCATCATAGGCAGGAGGCCAACGGAAGTCCTTATACCTCTAAACCAGATCCTCCTTCCAGCTTTATCCCCTACCTGATGGTGCAAAAAGTAAATAAAACGCTGTCACTCTCAAAAAAATATAAGTATACATATATACATGCATACATATCCCCCTCAGTTCCCAGTGGAAAATGTCAGTCAAAGAGTACAAACTTCTAGTTATGAGGTAAATAAATTCTGGGGATCCAATATACAGCATGGTGATTATAGCTAATACAACTGTATTATATATTTGAACATTTCTAATAGAATAGACTTTAAATGTTCTCACCACAAAAATGAAATGGTTATTATGAGACTTGATGGAGGTGTTAGCTAATGTTATGGTGGTAATCATTTTGCTATATATAAGCACAGCAAATTAACACAATTTATACCTTAAACTTAACAGTATTATATGTCAATTATATATCAATAAGCTGGGTGAGAAAGGAATTAGTAAAGTTACCATCTATAATTTGCCAGTAACAGAACTGATCCAATGAAAGCCATAAATCGTAGAATATTGCATTTTGGAGTTTATAAAAGCGTGAGAATCGACCCTAGGTCAGCATTGACTTCTGGCTCATAATTTACACGTGTTATCAAATATGTTCTCCAACTGCCAAACCCTACAAATATATATTATCCCCAAGTTAATTAATTAATTATACATAACCAGCCATTAGAAACGACAAATACCCACCATTTGCTTTGACGTGGGTGGAACTGGAGGGTATTATGCTGAGTGAAGTAAGTCAATCGGAGAAGGACAACCATTATATGGTTTCACTCATATGGGGGATATAAAAAACAGTGAAAGGTGTTATGGGGGAAAGGAGCAAAAAAGAGTGGGAAAAATCAGGGAAGGTGACAAAACATGAGAGACTCCTAACTCTGGGAAATGAACAAGAGGTAGTGGAAGGGGAGGTGGGCAGGGGGACGGGGTGACTGGGTGATGGGCACTGAGGAGGGAAGAGCACTGAGGGTTATACTATATGTTGGCAAATCAAACTCCAGTAAAAGAATATACAAAAAAAAAGAAATAAAATTATACATAACCTGTCATCGGTAAAATTAAGATTTATGCACAAGTATTCTGATTTTAAAGAAACACTTAAAAAAAAAAATCTCACTACAGTCTTGTAAGTGAATGACTGAATAGAAACAAGCAGTATGAAAAGTCCCAGTACTACCTTAAGTATGAAGGAAAAGAGAAACCAACAGCCTCCTAAGGCCTATTTTTTTTCCCAAGTAAAATATTTCTAACAGAGCTATGCAAATCAATCTGTGACTCAGTGATTCATCATAGAAAAGACAATTCTATCTGTTTGATGTACTTTCTTTTGACCTTCCTACCCAGAGAGATAACTCAATTGAAAACAAACAAACAAACAAAAAGGAAGGGGGGCGGGCGCTGGTGGCCTAAGTATTTCTAATCTACTAAGTAAAGTAAATATTTCACATTCTGAGATTTTGGAGAAAGCAACTAGCATTGTGTTAGAGCATTAGCAATGCCAGGCATGGGAAATACAGAACGTTTTAATAGGACTTAGAAAAGAGGGTTTAAAAGAAGCATATTAGCCAAGATTTTCATCCCCCTCCTTTAATGAGAATATATCAGAACTGATTATTTTCTGTATTTATGGATTTGTCTAATCTGGAAATTTCATAAAAATGATCTCATGCGGTATGTGGTGTTTTGTTTCTGGCTTCTTGCACTTAGCATCATGTTTTCACGTTTCCTCCACGCTGTAGCCTGTGTCAGGTTTCGTTCCATTTTATGGGTGAATAATATTCCATTGTAGGGATACAGCAAATTTAATTTATCCATTCATTTACCAATGGCCATTGGGTTGTTCCCACTTTTTAGCCATTATGAATAACGCTGCAATCACAGACTGTAAGGACTAAGCAACAGAAATCTATTCTCTCACCATTCTGGAGACTAGCAGTGCAAGACCAAGGTGCCATCAAGGCTGGTTAATGGTTGGCAGAGACTGGAGAAAGGGGGAAATAAGAAGTGGCTACAAATGGAAATAGCATTTCCCTTTAGCATGATGAAAATATTCTGCAAGTTGATCATTGTGGTGGTTTCACAATCTTGTGAATGTACTAAAATGACTAGATTTTATACTTTAAAAGGGTGAATTTTGTGGTATATGAACTATATATCTATATGAAATTTTCTAATGATGGCAATTTCTCCGACGTATGAAGGCAGTGAATTTGAAAAAGCTCTCAGTGGCCAAGCCCGGAATGAGTTAAGTAACAAAATAATGATAATAACGGATTAAAATCTATAGAATGAATGAATATCCCTGAGCCCATTGATATAAGAAAATAACTCAATGAATAAACGAGGGAGAAGAGACAGCTCTAGAATTCCAATTAATCGATGTAGACGGAATGTCAGAAATAAAAAAAATCACCACTAGACAAACACCGTAGTAGTTAATAGTTTCAGGCAATCATCAATGAATTATTAAATAGTGGGAAAGTGCGAGGAGGGTCAGATTATTTGTATAGTCTCAAAATATCTCCCTATAAGACCCTTATTAATTATAAAATAAAATATAGTAACACTAAAGGGGAGAACTTTGACAGATGCCTCCTTCACCAAGTGACTGAAGTTAATGTACCAGTAATGAGCGCAGCGATTGGCTCAGCCCGAGGAGCATGCAACTGATGATCTCAGGGTTGTGGGTTTGAGCCCCACTTTGGGTGTAGAGATTACTTCAAAATAAAATCTTCTTTTAAAAAATGCAGTGATATGTTGGTGGAGAAGGGCACAATAGTACTTCTGTGGCTTGCTTACCAAAAATAAATATCTTCAATCCATTTGGGAGAAAACATCAGGCAAATCCAAACTGAGGGACATTTCACAAAATAACTGGCCAGTGCTCTTCCTAAGTGTCATGGTCATAAAAGAATAAAAAATGATTAAGGAACTGTCACATATGGCAGAAGACTAGAAAGTGTGATAATTAGATGTAATGTGGGACCTTAGGTCAGATCCTGGACCAGAAAATGGGCATTGACGGGATGCTGGCAAAATCTGACTATTGTCTGCACATTAGTTCATAGTATTGTATCGCTGTTAATTTCCTTGTTTTGATCATTGTATTCTGGCTCCATAAAATGTCAATTAGGAGAAGCCAAGTGAAAGGTATTTGGGAACTCTTTCAAGTTCTCTGTAAGTCTAAAACCAGTTTCAAATAAAACTTGAAAAAAAAAAGGAGCTGATTATCATAATTCTACATATATTACATTAATTATAAAATTAATGTTCATTGGTTCACGTATGATTCCAGCACCCTCACTTAATCAGCATGAAGTATTAATGAGCTTCAAAGATAAAGAGGGTCTTTAGTCATTGAGAGATACTTCTAGGCGCCTGGTCTTGTTTCATCCAGACTGTTGTGCTCTCACAATCCTATGATCAGATGCATAAAGCACAGTAAGCTGGTTGGAAAGAGGCTACTCCTGTCAGAGGATATACTATCAATAGAATAATGGTCCCCCAAGAATGGCCATTTCCTAACCCCCACTATATAAAAATGATTTATTTGCTTTATATGGCAAAAGAGGCTTTTCAGATGAGATTAAGGTAACAGGTCTTGAGATGGGAGCTTTATCCTAATCATACAAGTCCTTAAAATTGAAAAATGACATAGAAGAAAGAGCAAGACTAGACTCACTGTTGGTGGCTTTGAAGGTGGAGGAAGGGGTCATGAGCTAAGGAAAGTGATGAACAGCCCGTCTTTCATAAGCAACAAGAAAAGCAGGGATCCGGTTCCTATGACCCTTAGGAGCTGAATTATGTCCACCACTCAATGATTAGAAGAGAGATTCATTCTCCCCCTAGAGTCTTCAGAATAGACCAATGCTTGCTAACGCCGGGATTTTAGCTTGATGACACTTGTATCACTTCAGCTTTACACAATTGTATGTAACATATTAACTCTACGTTGTTTTAAGCGGTAGAGTTGGGGTAATTTCTTATGTGACAATGGAAAACTAACATCGTATGTCACGTATCTCATTTGTCTTTTGCAGAGTGGACCTTACAGTGTTTCCTGAATATCCTATGATAAAGAATTTTAATAAAGTTCTACGGTAAAAGTGTCATCATGAAGCATCGTCTCTATATATGAGCTAGTCGAACTGATAGGGTTGAAGTGGAGTGTTGAGGACTGGGCTAGGGTTTTCATTCATTCATTCTTTGCGTGTGTGTGTGTGTGTGTGTGTTCTGTGCAGCTGACAGATCAACTATTAAGATATTTTTTTTTTTTTTTTTTTTTTTTTTTTTATTTATGATAGTCACACAGAGAGAGAGAGAGAGAGAGAGAGAGAGAGAGAGAGGCAGAGACACAGGCAGAGGGAGAAGCAGGCTCCATGCACCGGGAGCCCAATGTGGGATTCGATCCCGGGTCTCCAGGATCGCGCCCTGGGCCAAAGGCAGGCGCCAAACCGCTGCGCCACCCAGGGTTCCCTATTAAGATATTTTTAAACAAAGAAACGGGTTTACAAGGAAAGCTAATTATATTGAAATAAAATTATCCGTGTCTTAATCATGACACAAATATGTGCTTCTTCATTAACACATTAAATACCACCTTTTAATTAGTGCAATTTTTAAAGAGTATTTACAAACAAAACTTCAGGATTTTTGAAACACTATAAAAATATTTGTGGTAGCCACAAGTGACAAAGTGAATTAATGACTCTGTAGTTTGTTTCCTACGTTAAACGTGATATGCCAAGTTAGGTGTTTTGTTCTGTTTTTCCTTTATGAATTCACAGAGCCCCTGAATTCTACTAAAAATACATAGATACAAATTCCTTCTCTCTGTCAATGGACTGACTAGACTTTAGGTCAACAGTAAAAAGTGACCTATTAGAGATGAGTCAAAGGATGTGTATGTTTTAAAGATTGCGAGCAAAAATAAATAAATAAATAAATAAATAAATAAATAAATAAATAAATAAAAAAAAATAAAAATAAAAAAGTAAAGACTGTGAGCAATTTACCTGAGTCACTTGAACCAGTCACATTCCTACTAGCAGTAAGAATGTCCTTTTTCCTCAGCTCTTATAAGAGCAATAGACTCCTCTGTCAGACAAAATGCTGAGTCAGACAAAATGGGACCTTCTTGTTTTATCTTTTATTTATGCTCACTAAATTGAATTTTACAAATTCTAAATATCTCATTTTCTTTCAGCATCTAATATTAATCACATAGAAAAGTGCTCTAAATCAATACCAACATAGTAGACCCTGTGTACTGTGACACGGATATAATTGCATTCACGATGCTCACAAATTAAAGGGAAATTAAGCACACAAAGAGGTGACTGATAACACCACAGATAAACCAGAGGTGCCCTCAGTTTGGTGGGTGAGGGAGTCAGGGTTGAAGTTGGCTGGGTGGAACAAGCCAGAAATAATCAGAGCTGTTTGGGTGAGATTAAGAACTTGTTCAGAGAAGAGAGGAAGGCAGAGCTGGTTCCTAAAGCCTAGATGGCCTCGGGATTGAGGTTTTTAAGGATTCTTGACTTCATGCTATTGACATCTGGGCCTGGCACGCCTCTGCCATGGCAGGCTGTCCTGGGCATCACAGAATGTTGAATAACGTCCTCGGCCTATAACTAGCAGATGCCAGGGGTGACCTCCCAAACCATGACAAATAAAATGCGTCCAGGTATTTAAAAAATGGCCCTGGGGAGCACCCTCAGCCCCGATTGAGAACCAGTGCTCTGGGATCACACTATGCCCGGTGCACTAGCGAGATCAACAGAATCGGCGTCACCTGGAAACTTGTTACAAATACATAGCCTCAGGCCCCACTTCACAATTATTGAATCAAACCTGCATTTTAACAAGATTTTTTGCTAATCTGAATGCACATTGATTTTGAGAAGCATTCCTTAGGGCATTCGAGGCCTCCCAGAGATAGAAATAACATGCGCATTGGCAAGAAGGCACAGCAGAGAGGACCTCAAGCCATCAAAGGGTAGAACAAGAAGAAAAACCAAGGCTGGAGAATCCGGCAGGAGCCAGAAAACAGCTCACCTGGATAAGCTCAGAAAATCATCATCTCTCTCGGGAGGGAAAATCAGCGAGCACTTCTAATCAGGGAATCTGATCAGATCTGCCTCAAAAAAAAAAAAAAAAAATAATAATGTTACATTTTTGCAGCTCTGTTGTCACCGTAATTGAATGATTAGGATAAGGAGTGATTTGTGAATTTATTTCATATCACACTTCAAATTAGCAAGTATTAGCTCTCTGGCTAATCTGAAAATCTGACCTCTCCCTCCGATGTACAGGCAATTGTCAGGGGAAAATGTGGAGGAGCATTCGGGATTTCCGTAAAAAGGAAGTCATGTATAATGGCTGGAAAGGCACCAGGTTAAGATTAAATCTTTATATCATGTTTAGATGGGTTTCCTGCTGTTCTAGAAATTAATTTGAGTTAATCATGATCTTTCCACCCTTTGTCATCCTTTTTTTCCACAACTGCATTAGTCCCTAGCACAGCAGCCTTACGAACCGGGAGGTCTGCTTTTCGAGTTTGGCCTGGGGATAGGAAGTCAAAAGCCGGCAGAAGACGGATGCTTTGCAGAAGTGACAAATTTAGTTTCCTGGAGAAAGTTGCTGACTGCAATGTTCCAATTGGAGCGGCTTATCTGCCCCTCCAGATGTTGAAATAATGACAGATGCTTAGAGAAGGCTTGACAAGAGACAGAAAAGAACCTGCTGAAGAGTCCAACCTGTTTGTATGCAGGAAAATGACAGTGACACTTATTCAGATCTGTATTCCGATGAGGTGTACATGCGCATCTCTGTAGCCAAGCCATGGCATCACTGCAGGCGAATCCACGTAGCAAATTAGACGATTTTGTCTTCTTGGAGATGCAGGCAGCACAGAATTAGGGCTCTTTTCTTCGCAGGATTAATAAATCATTATACACTTTATTAAATATGAAACGACCTCTGGGCATCTGTGTTGAATGACAGGACAGCACTTTATAATGACTGGACGAGTAGGACTCTATCTCCTACAACTGTGGCAGATGGGCGAGTTTCTAAATGTTTGCAACATTTCTGACGTTTAAGGTTGAAAACCATCAACTTAAAAAATTAACTTCCTATAATCTAAGTGAGATATACAACTTAAACAAGTACAAGAACAAATCTGTTTGGCAAACTGGAATTTCATTCAGTTGCACCGAAACTTGGAAGATCTTGATCTTGATGATGAAGAATGAACAGGTGATAGATCAAAGAACAAATAAAAACATTATATGTTCTCATTCATTTGGGGAATATAAATAATAATGAAAGGGAATATAAGGGAAGGGAGAAGAAATGGGTAGGATATGTCAGAAAGGGAGACAGAACATGAAGACTCCTAACTCTGGGAAATGAACTAGGGGTGGTGGAAGGGGAGGAGGGTGGGGGGTGGGGGTGACTGGGTGACGGGCACTGAGGGGGGCACTTGACGGGATGAGCACTGGGTGTTATTCTGTATGTTGGTAGATTGAACACCAATAAAAATAAATTTATTATTAAAAAATAAAAGATGAGAAAATCATTAAATTTAAAAAAAGATGAGGTTAAGGTTTGTTGGACTTATTTAAAATGCACATAATTATATAGTAATTGAAATGTCACTTACGACTTCGAGTGTGTACATATGTGTAGAAAAAAAACAAAATTTTGATGCTTTATGAGGGTGTTCTCTTCTCTGTCTTGTTATATCTTTGTGGGTTTGTTTTTTTTTTCTTTCTGATTTTCTTTAGAAGAGGTCATCAACCTCCTGTGAGAATCTTGTTCTTACCAGAGGAAAACTACCCAGTTGTGAAATATGGTTTGCAAGATGAGAGGAACGTTTCTCCAAACATTTCACCATTCCTAAGAGATTTCTGTGCATGTTACTTGGACTGCGGAAAGAACATTTTTTACAGTATCCTCTGCAGTAACTTTTCATTCATGGCTGAAAAGCACTTATTATGAAGTTCTTTCCACACTGAGTTGAAATCTAACTCCCGACTGTGCACTCTGAGCCACACTCCCCAAGTCAATCAGTGTGTGCTCAAGCCAGCCTGAAAGTCGTATGCCAGCTCCATGCACGGGCATATCAGACAGGGGGCACGGGGACCTCAAAAAGAGTGAATAAGGACAGAATGGTGAGGGCTTAGGCTTTATATCTAGATGTGGGTTCAACCCCAAAACTCTGTAGCTTCCCAATGGTGTCTTGGAATGTGACACTTCTCAGCTTGCTTTAAGTGCATCTAAATGAGCTGCAGACCGAGGGCGTGTTCACATTACGCATGTTCACACACACACCTCTGGTTTGAATAATTAACATAAACAAGCTAAAATCCCAGAACTTTTATGAGGGTGTAGCAAAGGAGCTCTTTGGCCACTGGTAATATTTGACCTCAACACCTAATTTGCCATTCAGGAAAGATACAATCATTTGAATCTTCTGAAGAGCCACAGTGAAGTAAGTGAGTAGCATAGATGGAAAAAGAAAGTTCAGATCTTTAAACTTCTTGGGGGGGCACCAGAAAATACGCTCATGTGTTCTCTTTGGTGCCCACTATGTGCATCCCGGTGGTGGGAATGAGCTACAGGTTATACAAACTGATGCCATAAAAAATATGGTTCCTTAGGAATACTTCTGTGGCATGATCTTTATTCCAAAATGACTTGGGCAGTTAATGAATCACATTTCCAATCTGTGGAACATATAACAATATGCGTGTTTTATTTTTTTATTTTTTAAAAGTTATTTATTTATTTATTTTATTTATTCAAGACAGACACAGAGAGAGAGAGAGGCAGAGACACAGGCAGAGGGAGGAGCAGGCTCCATGCAGGGAGCCCGACGTGGGACTTGGATTGTAGAGTCCTTGGCCAAAATGCGGGTTTCCTTTTTTTAATAGTAAAACGTACATAAGATTTACCTACCCTCTTAGCCATGTTTAAGTGTATAATATTGTTAACTACAGCACATTGCTGTGCAAGAAGTCTCCTAGAACTTTCTCATGTGGCAAAACTGAAACTCTATACTCGTTGAACATTGACTATCCGTTTCTCCCTTCCCCAGCCCGTAGAAATCGTGATGCTACTTTTTGTTTCAAAGGGTTTGACTATTTAGATATCTAAGTGGGATCGTGTAGCATTTATCTTTTTGCAGTTGTCTTATTTCACTTAAGATAGTTTCATCAATGTTGTAGCATATACCAATATTTTCTTCCTTTCTTGAGGCTGAACAATATCCCATTATGTATATATTACATGTATCTATCTGTGCATCTGAGATGGGTAAGTTGCTTTCACTGCTTGGCTACTGTGAATAATGGCAATGATAAAGGGTCTGCATATACCCCTGGGAGGTCATGATTTCGGTTCTTTGGCATATATATATCCAAAAGTGGGATTGCTGGATCATTTGGTAATTCTATTCTAATTCTTTTTGAGGAAGCCTATCCTGTTTTCCGTAGAGCTGCACCATTTCATATTCTCACTGACGATGCACAAGGGCTTCGTATGCTCACTGGCTACTTGTACATCTTTTTTGGAGAAATGTCTATTAAAGTTATTTGCTTATTTTTTCATCAGGTTATTTTTGTTGTTGGTATATTTTGGATATTAGCCCTTTATCAGATATATGGTTTGTAAATATTTTTCCCATTCATAGGTTGCCTTAGATTTTTATAGTATTTTGTATTTTATGAATTATCGTAACTGTTACCTTGAGCTTTTATATCTTGCTCAAAGTAATCAAAATCTAGTATCAATGTATTTTAATGGTTTAATATTAAATTGAATGCAAATATTCCCTAATATTCCCTTCTACCTGTAACCACAGATACACAAATCCATTCTCTCTCTCTGTCTCTCTCTCACTGCCTTTTAGCCTCTTCTTCCCTGTTTGTTTCCTGTGTTGAATTCTGTACAAATTTTCCACTTTTTCATGAAGTGAAACTTTGTAGAAAGACACCTGATGAAAAAAAAAAAAAAAAAAGAAAGACACCTGATGATGTTAATTAAATTATATAACAATTGTATTTAAGAAATAGTATAACACTATTAAAATTTTATTTGCAACAATTGGAAATATACTGGGATACAGTACGAGGATTTTTTTAAAGATTTATTTATTTATTCATGAGACACACAGAGAGAGGCTGAGACACAGGTAGAGGGAGAAGCAGGTTCCCTGTGGAGAGCCCGATGCGGGACTTGGTCCCAGGGCCGAAGGCAGATGCTCAACCACTGAGCCACCCTGGCACCCCCAATGTAGGGGTTTTTAAGTGCCACACGACATTATAAGATCAGATTCCTTACTTATACACCGCATTGTCTGATATGAAAATGTGGTCACATGGATGTATTTGTGTTTCTCTAGAAAGCAATAGCAGTCTGGGATTAAAATTTTGGACCATTTTATATTGATAGGCCAAGGATAGAATATTTGGGACACTATAATTCACAGAAATTCCAGGCTTTATAAAAATATATAAAAGTAGAAAATAAAACCCAAAGAACTATCTGAACTCATTAGCAGCCATAATGATAAATAACTGTTTCAATAACTATTATATTTGCTTTCCTTGCATTATATTGTTTAATCTGCACCACAACTCAATACAATTGACAATAATATTCTCATTTTGTAAATGAGAGTTCAAATGCTAATGAAACATGCCCATGGTTACAAATATGGTGAGAGGAAGCAGGCAGATTTAAACCCAGGGAGTTTGAAAGATTCTGCGTAATTCCTCCTTATATTCTTTAGTGGACTAAATATGTTATTTGTTGAAGCAATAAATATAAAGGTTTGTTTTTTTTTTAGAAGTAGTTTCTTTTTTTTTTAAATTTTTATTTATTATTTATGATAGTCACACACAGAGAGAGAGAGAGGCAGAGACATAGGCAGAGAGAGAAACAGGCTCCATGCAGCGGGAGCCTGACGTGGGATTCGATCCCGGGTCTCCAGGATCGCGCCCTGGGCCAAAGGCAGGCGCCAAACCTCTGCGCCACCCAGGGATCCCTAAAGGTTTTTATTATAAAAAATCTGAAATTACAAATATTTAATTAACCTGTCCTTGGAAATTTATGGCTTATGCCTATTTTGCAAATATTTAATATCTAGAAGCAGATAATGCCTTTTGACTGGGAAAGAAGGTTTCATTTTCATTAGAACGCTAGTTTGGATAATTTGTCTCTTTTTATAATGAGGTGAATGACCAGATTCACCAAATTGTGTTTCATGAGACCTAATTAAAATCAGGTGAGAGTGCAAGCATGAGTCACCAAGTTGTTTTTAATAAAATGGAAATTAAATGGGACTAATTATAGAGAGTGATAGCCTTCATTAGATTCCTTGGAGATTGCAAAATACTATGGTTAACTTTCCTGCATTTCCAAGAAAAGATAAAATTTGGAGTTCATCTTTTGTCACTAAAATGTAGTAGTAAACAAAATCTGAATTCTTTACACATCTCTTTTACTCACTACCTGTGGGACCTCAGAAGAGTAAGATTAAGCAATTTTCTCTGTGTACAAAGCACAGCATTTGGATGAAAATATGTTTGTAGCCAAAGAGTCCTATGTCATGTTCCTCATCCTTTAAAAGCTCCCTGACTTGAAAGTACTCATAAGCTAGTTGGGAAAAAAAATTGATAAATAATTCAGAAATACATCATACCTTTCCAGAGAAAATTATGTTGGGGAATGTGGATGTATGCTAAGGAAAATTTACCATAAAGGCCTGGGAAATAGTAAGGATCAAGATTGTTTTCTGGTTTAGCTCAATGACAACTGTCCTGAATGTAATGTGGGAAGTCCCCCCCCCCCCCCCCCAAATCACCCATACTTGCATGTTGTTATCTCTCTACCTCCCGTGAGCAGAACCAGCTAGGATGAGGTCAGGACATTTTTAATCCACTGTCAGGGTCCCATTTCATATCCAAAAAGGACAAATTCAAGAGGCACAGATATGCTGTAGGAATGTGAGATAGTTATGCTGCTTTTTTTTAAATCTCAATTCCCTTATATATAAATTTAAAGGGTTGATGTAATTGCATATTATTTAACGGTAAAAATGAAATGCATTATTTACATTTGGTACAATGTGAATGAACCCAAAGGTCCTATGTCAAGTAACAGAAAAGAGACACAAAAGACAGCATGTTCCATGATTCTACTTATATAAAATGTCCAGAATAGGGAAATCTATAGACACAGAAGGTAAAATAATAGTTATGTTGGCTGAGAATAGGAACAAATACTTTCTGCAAATATAAAGAACTTCTAGGATGATTGAAATGTTCTAAAACTGAATTATGGTGATGATTGCACAACTCTTTAAATTTACCAAAATTATTGAATTAGAGCATTAAGATAGATGGATTTTATGATATGTAAACTGAATCTCAATAAAGCTGTTATAAAAAATAGAAAATTTGACCAGGTTGGATAAATTCTCAAAAGCCTTTCTCAGGTCTCAAAATCCTCTGATTTTTGTAATTCCAAGTATAATTTTCTTAATTTTTTTCTATTTAATTTTTGTTTAAATTTTACATTAAACGGAGATCATCCTTTTTGTACTGATCTGGCTCCCACAGAGATGTTTATTTCCCTGTCCTGAACAATGTGCCAACTCTTTGCATGGCACTTTTTATTCTATTTAGCTCTAAAAATGCTCATTGTAGCCACCTCCCTATGTACCACACAGTTTAATCAAAAAAATTTCCTCTGAGTGGGAGAACTAGAGATACTAATATTGACCCCACTCAGGCTTTCCCCTCTCCTCTAAATTGATCAAATTCTTAAGATTTTGGCAGATTTACCCTTTCTGAAATAACCTGTGGGAGTCTACATCTTTTTTTAAAAAAACTTGATAATTGAAGTATAATTAGTTAGATCTTCTGAAGGAAAGGAGTCCTCTTTCACAATAATCAGCTTCTTCAAGGTGACAGTGAGCAACATGAATCATCAGTGCGCTGGAGTAGAAGTTGTTTTGCCTGTTCAAAAAGAACATATACATCTTCATCATCATCTTCTTAATCAGAATATTAGTACTTCTGTAGAATCAGACTTACAAGGAAAAAAAGATGGAGAGTTAATGGTAAGATTTTATAGTAGAGCATCCTTGGGAACACGCCTGTCTTTTCCCAAACACATGCTCCTTTCATTGATCTAATGATGCTTGAAATCCCATGGATCCATACTTAGTGATAAGACGTAAAACTGGACACAAGCTTGGCAGAGAAGATATAGACTGTGAGTCCCTTCTCCTCCTCCTTCTTTCCTTCTTCACATCTTTTCTTTTCTCTTGACAGACTATAAACTCCATGAAGTAAGGGATGGGGTAGGATTTTTCTTTCCATTCCTGGCAGTTCTCAAAGAGCCTGGCTCGGGAGTAGATATTGGCAAGTTAGAAAGTCAACAGTTTACATGACCGTGCAGAGTACATATGTCACAGCAGTTACTCCCCAGACATGACGCTTGAGGGAAGCATATTTAGTCCCTGTCATCATGTCCTACAGGGATGGAGGCAAATATCCCACATTTATGCAGGTGAAGGTCACAAAAGAGAATGAAAAGAAAATGTACTTTTCTCAGTTACCATTTATAGCAGCAATCCTCATCCCTCTTGCATATCAGAATCCGTGTGGAACTTATAGAAAAAAAAAAAAAAACAGAATCACTGGAAATGCATCCAGGCCTTTGTTATTCTTTCTAAACTTCCAGGAAATTCCAGTTTATAGCTAGTGTTGAGAGCCAATCTACAAGCTCATGATAATCCAGTCTGAACGTGGGCACAGACATCTCTGCTGTCCTACAAGTTCTGGTAGCCTCTTAACCTGCTGGCTTTGTCTGCTCAGCTGGGTTTCTGACCTTTTTGCACTCAAATTTCACCCCACCTCCTACAAACTTTTCACACAGTCCTTGTATAAAGTTTTCATAAATGAGCATTCAATGTAGCATATAACGCGCTATCTAGTCTTCAAAGGTAGAAAGAAGTAACTCAGACTTTCCCCTGTTAACGCTGAATTCCTCCACAAGTCTGTCGATTCTATTGTCTATATAGCTGATCTTTGGACAATGTGCGTGTTATAGGCACTGACCCCTCGCTTCTCAGCTGAAAATTCCCCTATAGCCTCAACTCCCCACAAACTACTGGTAGCCTAAGGTGACCAGACGGTTAACAGTTGGTTAACACATTTTTTGATGTTATATGTATTATATACTGAATTCTTATAATAAAGTAAACTAAGGAAAATGCTATTAAGAAAATCATAATATAAAATACATTTATGGTACTATACTGTATTTTTTTAAGGCTGTGAATCTGTGTATAAATAGATCCAAGTGGTTCAAATCTGTGTTTTTCAAGGGTCAACTGTATTTATTTTAAAATTCACTTTTCCCCATCTCACCAGCTATGGTAAAATTTCATAATCCATGATTTGGTGACTGCATTGGTATCCTAAATATTCTACTTCCCCCCTCTCCGATTTATTCCACTTGGTGCTCTGAGAGCAAAGTTATCTTCCTATAATACACCTCATGTTATCCTCTGTTGTATAAAACTACTGAGTAAAGAAAACAAAATGAAACAAGCTTCTTTCAAAATAGCCTGTTGTAAAAATTTTAGGCCCCTTCAGGTTGGAAACACAATTTCTTATATAATTTTACTCTAACACCTGTTTCTAGTATCTTGTCTCTCCACCCCATTCTGTGCTGCTCGGCTCACCCCATAGGTCATTTGTGTTAACCATTCTGATTTTTAGACCTCCCATGACCTGTATATGGCATGCTTCTGAACTCAAATACCTTTCTCCCCTGCATCCCTAAAACTCCCTGCCACCTACCTCTTCAGGAGCAAGCTTGTTTTCCTGCAAAATGCAAATTCCTTGGTGAACCCTTACCCACACTCTGCTTCTGAGATTTGAAACATGCTGTTAGTTCAGCAGAAGAAACAAAAGTTGGTCCAGCCCTTCCAATCCTGGTTATGTGATCAAAAATAAATTTGCATTAAGCAATGGATTTCATATACATCTTACCATTGTACCCACCCCTCTAAAACTACCAGAAGTCTGTTGAAATCATTGATTACTTACAAGTGAATATTGGAAAAAGTGAGGATACAGAGAATGGTGACTTTCTATAGACAAAAATTCCAGAAATCAGGTTGGAACTGGGCTGTTAGAACTGGTCAGCTTAAATTCATCATTGTATTTTTCAGCTAAGTATAGCTTACAAATAGTTTACTCTGCCATAATATATAAGAAATTTTTAAAATGAATATTCAGTGTGATTTGTGGAAAGACAGCTCAGAGGTGTGTATCTTCAGTGGAACCATTCTTATGAAATATTATTGCTCCTCAAATATATATACCATTCTGTCTTTTTAACATACTTCTCTTCAACACTTTTCCAATAATTGTGACTGGAGAATATATACTATGTAATTGCTATAGACGATTTAATACTGTAGGTAGAACTGGAACTGTTTTTGGCACCTGATTTATAACTTAAGAAGCCACTAAAACTTTTAACAACCAGGAAGCCCACACATTATGAGCAACATGGAAAGTCTTGAGGATACGTGGAAGGACATTGTATCCTCACATAATAAAGCAGGTTATTAGATTTCCTAAAATAAGTATTCCCAAAAGAATGGCCATATATTGCTAACTTCATGAGTCACCCCAGCGAAGATCCACTTCTATTTGGAGAGTGAATCTCTTGGATTAGAAGATTTGCATTTAAATGGTCTATTTCCCCCTTGCAGCTACAGGTTTCCTTATAGGATAATACTGCTCTTTCTTCCTGCCGCAGACAGAGAGGGCCCTGATAAATCCCACAATAGTGATCATGAGATGATCCATGAGTTTATCAGAGGACATTTAAGCTATTTTAACAGACACATTTGAAGTAGGTTTTCCTCTATCTCCTTTTGGGAGTTTCAAAATATATTTAGGATAATTAGCTATTTCCCTACAGGCCATCTTTATGAATTTGAGAAAAATGCCATCCATTTTTCTTAGTAAATTAAAGAAAAACATATTTGAAAACTGAATACTAATTTCAAAAGAAAAAATAGGCAATAGTTTAATGCTCATAAAAGTCTCTTCCTAATACTATTTGCCTCTTAGTCCAGAGTCTTTGAGAAATTAAGCAAAAGAACACCTAAAGGAAATATAATCTACAATCTCAGTGTTGAAAATTCACACTTAAAACTAGCCATTCTCTCAGATTATGTGGTGTAACATCCTAATTTTAGAAATCACTTGCAAAAAGGGAAAATGATGACTAGAATAATTCAAAGGATGAGGCAAAGTTTGTGGCATTTTTTAGATATTTTATCTGTATCAAATGCTTTCAAGGCCCTTCTGAGACTTAGTCTGATGTACTTTCATTACGACAAAAGGCACATGTAATGAAATGTCTGTATGATGTGGAGGAGAGAGAGGAGGAAGAGCTTTGTTCAAATATCCTATCTCCATGGGGTATGTGTGTTGTGTGTGTGCATACACATGTGTAGCATAAACCACCTAAACCACCCCAAAGACACAAAAGGAGGCCTGAGCAAATGGAATTGAAATCATGATGTACTGAGACATACTAAGAGCCCTTAGGATGTCTCAACACATCACAATTTTAGTTCTCATTAATTTAACCTGTTAATTTATTCTGATTCCAATACAAACACGAATAAGATTTATATCCTTAGAACTATGCAAGATGATACTAAACACAACTCAGAAAAAAAATGTAAAAATTTCTAAGAAAACCTTGTGTAATAAGGTTACAAGAAATAATTGGAATAATAAGTGCAAGGCGGGGGGGGTGGTGCATATCCTATCACATAGTAAACATTCTTCGTAGCTCCTTCCAGAGTCAATAAGAATCCATAACTACATATGAAATAAAGTGTAAGTTAAATATTTCAAAGCAATGATGCCAAGTTCACCTTTTTAAAATAGATGGTGTTAGAGAAACTGCATAATAATTAGGAATGTGATTATATTTGATCTCTTTGTCACACCACACACAAGAATGAATTCTAGATAAATCAGACATGGGGAACAAGGAATAAGAACTTCCTTAAGTATTAGGAAAATTATGATTCCTCATTAACCTGGGAAAAAATAGAGTGATTAACCCTAATGTATATATAACATTCAAATGCTAAAGAAACAACAGCCCAGAAGTCATACAGAAAAATGAGCAAATGAAAAAAAAGAAAAAGAAAAATGAGCAAATGATACAAATATTAATGAAAAGTATTAAAATGGGCATTAAGTATATAAACATATAAGACTTATTATAAGAGAAATTCAAATAAAAACAACATTCAGATATTACACCTCACCCGCTAGATTGGCCAAACTCCAAAAACTTGATAAAGCACCACCTTGCCTAGGCTGTGAAGAAGCCAACACTGCCTTGCATGTGGTCTGCATGCAAAAATGTAAAAACTATAACTTATGGACAGATTTTGCCAACATCTAGCAAAACCCTTTGTACACTTATCCTTTGGCCCAATAGCTAAGTTCTAGGAATTTATCCTGATGATTCATTCCCAATAATAAAAATACAATAAAAAAAATCTTTCCTTTGTATTGTATGAAAATTGCATTATATGAAAATGCGACATTTTGGAACTGACCTAAATGCCCAAACATTAGAGATTTTGTTGAATAAGCTATTTTGTGTATTCACCATGAGTACAATGTTGCTTTGAAAATAAGGATGTCTATGAATATGAAGGGAGTTCCAAAATATGTTACTAAATTAAGAAAGCAAAGTATACACATATATACTGCACGCTGCCTTTTGTTTATGAAAGAATGAAGGAAAAATGAGTCAAGAAAGGATGAAGGAAAACAACTCAGTCTATAGGAAAGAAAAAATTGACAGTAAGGTTTTATATTTTAGTGTGCCACATTTTTTAGCGTTGTGGACCTAGAAACTCTGAAACTCCTCATATGTGGTAAACATTTTAGCAAACAGATACGAGTTACTATTGTGGGCACCTAGGGCCCTTATTGAGGAAGGAAGTAGACACCAATTTATGGAATTGTGAAGATTTCTGTGTGCATGTTTGTATTATATTATGCACGCATATTTATTTCTTCTGGCTCTAGTTACTTACCGAAGCCATCTAGAAGAAGCAATTCTAGAAGTCATGAGAACGTCTGGCATACAGACCTTGGCTTCACAGTATCGCTCACTCCCAAAAGGAATCAATTCTGGACCAATCACAACCAAATCTGGACCATTTCATCATCCCAGTGGATAAAGCCAGTGATGGATTCTAGCCCTTTTCATGAAATGAGAATGTGTGATTTCACGTTGACAATAAATCGATAGAAGATAAATAAATATGCACATGAAAAAAGTAGGGGGGAGAGTCAACGTCCTTATAGCGCCATGTTTCTTAGAGGTGAAGTGACTAGTGGGGTTGGAACATAACTAATTTGCAATCCTCAGTTAAATTGTTCCTGGCAAATGCCCTGAAGAGTGAAGGTGGACAGCAGTACTGCAACATCCCAACACGTCTCCACACAGATTGCCTACTGTGTGCAAGGGGGGCTATAGCAGTGTGCAGTGGAGAAACTAGACAATACCCAGACCGGGAGATAATAATAAACATCACTCAGAGGGACAATCAGATACCATGTTCCTCCTGGCATATGTGATGCATGAAAAAATGTTTCTGCCTTATCTGTGCCATAATCTAGCCATGGATACACAGCTTGCCTCTAATTCCTAGAAGCACTAAAAAGCTCCAAAATGAAAAATAAGCTATGAGATAACAGGTCTTCTTTTTTTTTTTTTTCAAAATGCCCATGCCATGAAAGATGAAGTGATCCCGAGAGACAACTCCAAATTAAATATGATCCAAAGACATAAGACAACTGTATGCAAAGCCTACCCCGCAATTAGATCTTGTATTCAAGAGAAAATTGCTATATTAAACTAATATTGGAACAATAGCTTTATAACCAACAAGTAGAAAGCATAGGAATCATTGTGCCAAGAAGGAGACGGACGTGGTAAGTCTTGCACAGCGTCGGAATCGAGTGCAGTGTGTGCAGCTGACCCACCAGGCAATACTCACACAATGTCCAAAACTGAGAACGTGACTCCCATTAATTAAATGCTCACTGGGAACCATGCTAGATGCTTCATTCCTATTATTGCACATAATTTTTATGACTGAGTTAAGAAGCAGATATTAAGGGAAAACTGACGTTGAGCAAAGAGAAATAACTTTTCTAAGTAGCCAAGATCCTTCGAAAAACAAGTTGCTTTAGCTATTCAAAAGAACTTTTGATTTCTACATTTAAACTGATGACTACCTTTCTGTGAAGAGTAAAATCTTAAAACCCAACATTCTCAAGTGGTATAGATTTCTTTCAGTAAATTGGTCAACAGTTTTGTATTCGGTTCACTTGAAAATATCTTTGTTGCTTTTTTTTAAAATTTTTTGCTGAGATGTATGTTACTATAGAGAGAAAAAAGAAATTGTGTCATGTAAAATGCATACTTACACATCAGGAATTCTTTCGACTCTTAAAGAAAAACATATAAATAAGAAAAATTAAGATATGAACTATTGTGTAGAACAAATAATTTTTTAAGGACAAATTTGTAGTTAATGGCTCAAATAGAGAAAATCTATACAATGCATGTTTTAAATATGAATAAACCATACACCTTTTTTAAAGGAATTTTATTTATTTATTCATGAGAGACAGAGAGAGGGAGAGAGAGAGGCAAAGACACAGGCAGAGGGAGGAGCAGGCTCCATGCAGGGAGCCCAACGTGGGACTTGATCCCGGGACCCTGGGGTCACGCCCTGGGCCGAAGGCGGACGTTCAACCATGGAGCCCCACAGGGGCCCTTAATTCGTTTTTTAATACACCCTTATTTCACTGGAAAAGTCAGCGTTCTACCATATTTAGAAAATTAAAAACATAGGTTTAATTCCCAATAGGATATCTGATTTGAAAAATAAAATAATTCCAGTTTATGTGATTCAACTCACTTTTTAAAAAATGAGTTTCCTTTGACTTTGCTGTCAACCTCTAGGTGAAATGTTTCAAAAGTTTGCATAGTGATTTTTCCCATTAAAATGCAAATCAGTTTCCTTAGTGACAAATATTAAATTAAAACCCTAATATAAAGTGAAGACATGCCTTAATGGCTGCAAATTTAAATCCAATCCTATGTTAAGATCTGAGTTACGGAGTTCTATCAGAAGTAAAGTTTGAAGAAGTGGTTTATCTCCACTATTTCACGCCTGATAATGTGATGTTAACTGTTCAAAGTAGTATTTCTAACAAGGAACAGATTTTAATTGTTTACACTAACAGATCGTTAGCAAATAAACAGATTCGAAATAATTGCTTGATTTTATTTTGAAATTTAACATATTGGCTCTTAACTTTGAAAACAGCATCAAAGAATTTGTCACTGAAATCTCATATAGTTGTGATTAAAAGAAATCCAAGATCTTGATGAATGAAGAATAATAATTTGACTATGATATCTTGCCCCTGAAGGATTTTCACATATTTTATAGTGTTTTTTAAAAGCTCAATAAATGCAATATGGTCTTCTGTCTGGACTGGATCCTGGGATGGAAAATGACACTAGTGGAAAACTAGTGAAATTCAAATAAAGTCTGGAATGTGATGGTAACATACCAATGTTGTATAGGCCAGAACTCTTGGGATTGAAAGTCTATAGGCTCAGCTCCAGTTACCAGGAAAATGGAGCCATTATGATTTTGGTTCACATGAGATTTGGAATAGTAGAAACTTCTTTCTCCCTCGCCGCCTCTCTCTGCCTCTCTCTCCTCTACATACCTCAGAGGGGCTCTAAATTTCACACTAAAACAAAGTCCTTATATATTTCTCTAAGGTGCCCACTGTCAGCCCTGATTTCAATACCCATCTACTTAACGTTCCAAGGCGGGACAATCATATCTCCCTCCTCTAATATCTACGTATCAAAAGTGCTAAAGCACTGAAATCTATGTTGGTTCTTTACTCATTCTTGAAATGGTTACTAGGACTGTTCATTTCGGTCAATCTCATGTGATCAAATCCGAAGCAAGTGTACCACACTTATAGTGTAGCCATTGTTTTGGAAAAAAAAAAAATGATGCAACCGAGTCACCGATACTTAAGATCTCAAAAGGAGAGGCTATTTGTGCTCCATGACCCCAAACCATCCCATATATTCATCAAATTATTCTAAATCATTGCAAATCTGCCTTCCTCATAAGATCATTGGTGACTTTAGTTACAAAATAATGCCTTTCTCATCTTCCTATATTCATGGTTATTTGATATTAAACACAAAACATTTGATGGAGACATAAAAAATAAATCAGTAGGACAATGCAAAACATAAATTTGTATGGAATATATTTTTGCTGATTTTCTTGAGCACATAAGCAAAATTAATATTATTTAATGGAGGAATTTGATTTTAGCCTATGACTGTTTTTATTTATTCATTTACTTGAAGTATAATTGGCATGTGACACATCAGTTTCAGGTGTACAATACAATGCCTCAACGTTTGTATATACTGCAAAATGATCGCCACGTTAAGTGTAGTTAGCCTCCACCCCTGTACAGTTACAATTCTTTGTTTTCATCATGACTTTTCTGTCTTTTAAACATCTTTTTAAACATCTTTTTTTAAAAACAGTTTTTCAACAGACTTTTAAACATCTACTCTTACTAATTTTCTTTTTTTTTTTTTTACTCTTACTAATTTTCAAAAATATAACATAGTATCAACTGTGGTCACCATGCTGTACATTACGTCCCATGGCCTATTTATTTTACAAAGATGGTCATTTTCAGCTTAGCCCCTAGATGCTAGCTTTTCCATCTTTTTGAAAATGATTTCACAGATCCAAGTACAGGACTAAAGCAACTGAGCTCTTTGGCATTACCTAGGATAGCACCAGAGGCAAATTGTCCCTTTCTAGCGTTTTCTGTCTTTCTAAAACTCACATGTTAGAAGGTAGAGGAGGCTAAGTATCCTCTACACTGAGAAGTCACCTAGAGACCGAGAAGTGACACAAGCCACCCGCACCATTTACAGGTGGCTTTACTCAGGACAACACACTGAGGGGGGATCAAGAGCACTGACATGACGAGTGAGACACAGCTGTTCTCGACCCCGTTCTCTGACGAGCCCAGGCCGCAGCCCAGCTCTTACAGAATGAGGCTCCTGGCGATGGTGACAGAGTGGTTATCTGTGAACCAGAGACTCTCTACTAGTTATTTAGGGTTAGGGTTAGGGTTAGGGTTAGGGCACAGGCATGAACACCATGGAGGCTCAAAGACACAGTTACTGTTGTCAGCACTCCTGCAACTCACGTACATAAAACCACAAACACACAGCCTTGGTCTCACCAACATAAGTGTTTTTCCTGGTGCTGATCTGGTCTCTCAGGACAGACACTGATTGATGGATCGACTCTGCTATTTAAATAAAGGCCAGCTGGGTCTGTGCTCTAGTCCTATCTGTTATGTTTTTTTGTTTGTTTGTTTATATTTTTAGAGAGTAGCTCACCTTCACCTTTGTCACCATTTCCTCCTCCTAAACCATTAATTTTCCTCACGGTTCCCTTTTCAGAGCACATCAAGGCTCTGCCCCAGAGTTCTAGTTTCTGAACACAAATTTCCTTAAGTTAGGCCTGGAAAAAAAAAAAAAAGAATTGGGAAAAGACTGTATGATTTCTTCTCATTACTATAATCAGTGTGTTGAAAATCATCCATGTTTATATTTGTCGCAAACAAGATTGATGATTTCATCAGAGAGGTATCCATCAAGTTCTAACTTCTGGTTCCATCTCCTAAGAGAAATCATCAGGTGATACTTTAGGTGTAGGACTCAGTGGCTTCTTTGTTTTTTTGTTTTTTTGTTTGTTTGTTTGTTCTTGCCATGTAGCTCTGCCATCATGGATTTAATTCAGTAGGCCATTTTTTACGATATAATTAAAGCTGTGATTTACAGGGAGGGCAAATAGGTTGATAGCTTATGGGATAACCCATATACAAAATCTGGGTAATAGGATTACTGTATGTGGAACATGGTAAACTTAACAAAAAAGTATTTTTCCCTGAACAATTCTGTAGTTGGAATCACAGGAAAGAAGGAAACTAGAGTAAGAGAAAAAGAGACCAAAAATATAGAGAAAATTGGATAGAAATATAAACAGATTCACAAAAACAATAAAAGCTAACATTTATTGAATGCAAGCTATGTTGCATTCAATAGACTAATGATTTTAATTGTAGCATCTCATTTAATACTCAAGACAACCCTATGAAATTATTATGATCATCATTATATAGATGAGGAAATCGAGGATCAGAAATAAGTAACTTGCTCCATTTTGTAGATCTGGGCAGTTAGAGAAGCTGATTCGAACCTGGTGGTCCAGTCTAGAACCTATCCATATCTTAATGCTGCTGCTTTGGGAGTAGCATGTGCTTGTTTCTGGGGTCATTGGGAGCTTTATGGAGTCCTTGAAATGACAGCACAATGATTAACATCTTAGGTCTCCAGGAACCTACTCTGTGCTTTCTTCTCCTAATTCCTTCACGTCTTAGGTTGCTGTAGCAGAATGTCATAAACTAGGTGGCTTAAACAACAAAAAATTTATTTCTCTTCGTTCTGAAGCCTACGAGACAGATCGGGGTATAGTCTGTTGGAATCTGATGATGGATGTTTTCCTGGCTTACAGACAGTTGTCTTCTCACTGGGTCCTCACATGGCAGAGAGACAACTCTGGTTTCTTCCTCTTACAAGGACACTAACCCCATCAGAGGGGCCCTGCCTCCAAATACCACCACATGGAGGGTTAGAGTTTCAACAGAAGGGGAATTCAAACATTCAGTCCATAATACGTTACTTCCACAAGAGTCTGACAACCAAGTTGATCATTTCTAAGCAAATCTACGTTTGAAAGAGCCCAACACATACAGTGTTGATTCCAATAACGTTGTCAACGATACTGTGTGAGGTCGAGATAGAGAGGGTAGGTTGTTATTTTGTCCCATTTTGTTCTAAATTCAGTCTTTTTCCCCCCTTAGGCAGTTGTGCTATAAAAACATTTCATGCTCCTGCTGGTTAGGCCCTGCACAATGCCTGCCCCTGCCTGAGGGACCAAATGAATGAATAAATGAACAATAGCAGGCAGGATAAGAACCATGACACGTGCATGTATATATAGTCGCCACTTCATGCTTCTATCATAAGCCCATGGTAGCTACTAAATAGCAATGTACTAATCATGGAATAACTTATTTTGTCTTAATATCCCCATATCTAGAATCCAGAAACAAACAAGATTTCACAGTTAGGAAAAAAATAATACGAGAGTGAAACAGTGTTAGAGAGCATATACCCACGATTGAGGACGGTCAGTGGGATGTACCTGACAGCTTAAAAGAATGTGTGTCAGTTCATTGAAAGTTATCTACAAAAATTCCATTTCTCCCAAGTTTGACAACCAAAAGAGGGTGAACTATAAATAGTGTGTTAATGACTTTGGTGATAGAGTCCACAACAGATCAGCATGCAAAATTCTGAGAATCCAATTGATGCCTATAACGAGAACCTTTATTGTCAGTTGGGTGATCAAAATGTTTCATTTAAACACTTGTGAAAGCTGACACGCGAAGAGCAAAATATCAGTGGTTGTTAGCAATAATGATTTTTAAATCAGGATCATTAAGCAAACCGATTTCTGAAAGGATTAGGGATAAATGTGGTTACAATCACACATCAGTCCAGAACGGTGTTTAGAGTGAAGAAGAAGAAGAAAAAAAAAGGATATTGACTGACAATTGAAGAGTTCAGGCTCAAAAATATTGACTTCAAACTTTTAAGTAGATGCACCATTGACTAGGATCCAAATTCTCAGCTCATTCCTTCTCCTGGAGAAGTTGAACTCAACTGAGCTCATTTTGAATTCACAGGAGCTTCAAGGGAGTTCAGATTCGCACAACAGGGGGCAAAGCAAGATCAGATTGTGGCCTTTTAATGCTCTCTGTGTTCAGTGCCTCAGAAGTCCGTGGGTACGCTCAGTGTGGAGAAGCTCAATAGGAGTGATGAATAAGGAGAGTGCATCTGTATCTTTCTCTCTCTCTCTTTTTTTTTTCCATTTTGCAGACTGAACTCCCACATAATGAATGAGCTAATTTATCATTTGGAGTTCATTATTAGAAAGCACGGTGTAAGCAGATTATTAATGTTTGCAACGTTTTCAACTCCAAAAGTGCTCATTTTGTCACCTTGTCTAGAGATAGGTAAACCAGGCTGTAAAACCAGATTTCTCCAGTTTCTACTTTTGAGGCAGTGTGCAACGTACCAGCTCTGACTTTTAGACCTACTTCCTAAGTTTTGAGTATCAACGTATTAGCATACTTCCAGTGCCTGCCTTTGTTACCTGTGTGAAAAGAAAGCTCAAATAAAGCTCAAAATGAAGCTATATCCCCCCCCCCCAACTATTACTTTATTTATATCACTGTGCTTAACAATTGCTATATTCTTTCCGTTTGGATTCTTTCCATCAAACTTCTCTAATATTTACAAAACTAAATGTAATGATTCCTTTAAAATTAGAGGGATCCAGTAATTTGAAATGCAAACCATTTGATTATTTTTCTAACGCACTAACTTTAAGACAAATAGCTATAAAGTGACCGTATTGTAAAGATTTTCAAAAAAACTGAAATGGAGATGTCTTAGAATGTATCCAGTTTGATGCCACTGAAATTTGGCAGTGAGTACATGAGAGAGTGGGGGTTTATTTTAAAGGTTTTTATTTATTTATTCATGAAAGACACAGCAAGAGAGAGAGAGAGAGAGGCAGAGACACAGGCAGTGGGAGAAGCAGGCTCCCTGCAAGGAGCCTGATGTGGGACTCAATCCAGGATCCCGGGATCAGGCCCTGGGCCAAAGGCTTACGCTCAACCGCTGAGCCACCCGGGCGTCCCAGAAGTGTTTTAGGAAAGATTCCACAGACTAATGAGATATCACATGTGATAATCTTTTCTCAAAGAAATATTTGGGAAACATTCAAACTCATTTTCTGACCATAATATTTTGAGAACCTATAATCTAAAGACTGTCAGTTGATTTACATGAAAAAATGCCCACTTGGTTCGTTCAGGGGGCAATGATGCTCTCTTAGTGTTGGTCATATAGAAAGCAAATCTGGAGAAACTATGACAGTGTTGACACTATTTTGTAAGGTTCAAAACCAGGACAGTTGGTCATGAGAAAGGAAATTTAGTCAAAGAAAAATGTAAAGCTCCACAGTGCCAAGCTTTATGTACTGGCCACCTCCTCACAGACAACTTCTGGAAGACAGAACTGTTCTCTCAGTAGGTATGTTCATGGGCCTTGCACAAGTTGGGAAGAGCTAAAAACCAACTGCCTCTCCAAGGGGTCCATGAAAGAGAGAAAGGGACAGGACTTTGCTTGTATGGTCCTATCCCATCTGCCACTTACCAGCAGCCAAAGTGGGTCCTACAGGGAATGCACTCCACAGCACTTACGAATTGTTTCAGGTGCCCTTTGGTGGCCACTCACGAAGACCTGTGGATTTATAGTTAACTCTAAAAGCAACAAAGGCAATTTTGCATGGATAGAACTTGGCACATGAGGCCCAGAGTTTCAATGTGTACTTACCTACCTCAGGAAGCTCAGGAAAACGGTCATTCACAAGTTAACACCCTTTCTTGGTTTCAGTGTTTCAGAAATCTTTCATGATGCCCCTATGCAAAAAAAAAATATATATATATATATATATATATATATGCATATTATTGCATAGGTAGGGTCCAACAGTATAATTAGTATTTACATACTAAGAACTCAGTGATTATTTAAGAAAATACATATAAATCAGAGGAGAATATAACAATATAATTTCATCCTTAAGGAACCAAAATTTATGACTAATAGGAGGTAAGCTGCACATTTTTCAAACTTTGGAATTAAACTGAATACCATCATTCTGATTATCTATTCCACATTGATTTTGATGGCATTTTTGCAAAAATACAATGTTATCGAAGATTATATATATATATATATATATATATATATATATATCCCTTATATTCCCCTTCCCTAGGAAATATTCCTACCCATGCCCCCAGGACCCATTTTCTTAGCTTTCCCCTTGGGGAATTTCCTAATTCTGCAGGGCATTACCAACTTAAAAAAAAAAAAAAGGAAGGTGAAATAATCTAGATTTTTAAATTGTAAACTATCCCAGGTTTATAGATTAGAGGATATGTAACAAATGCCAAGTACTGCTTCAAAGTGTAAAATGTCCTTCCAAACCTCTGTGCAGTTCTGTAGTGCTCCAGGCACCTTGGTACATGATTTGGAACTCCTGAGTGCCAGCAAAGGCAAAGAACACACGTAGCAAGTTATGAAGTCGGGGATTGGATAATGGAACGTGAGGCAGGTCAAAAACCCAATGTTCTATCAGAACTATTTCTACTTTTTTTTATTATCGAAACCCTCAGAATTATCAAGTAAACAAGTAGCCAACTGTATAGCGTTGTAGGATATAGACTCCTTAGAGAATGGAGCTCTGGAATCTTCCTCTTTCAAGAAAATCTTACTTTAAACAAGTAAGAAAGATGTTTCTTAACTATAGAAAGAGGTTTCAAAGCCTGAGTTTGCTCATGTATAAAATGGGATTAGTAGGAGACTCTCCTTCATGAATTTTCTGGGAGTATTAAATGAGCTATTTATTTAAAGCACTTTGCACAGGACCTGTGTCATAGGACCTGTGCCCAGGGACTTTTGCGCCGCTGCTGCAGTGGCTGGTATCCTGATGATGCAAGAAGCCCATTTCCCCTCCAACCACTGATACCACCACTTGTTAGACTCTCTCCCTTGAATTTGTGATACCCTCACCTTCACTCTGTTCCTGAGAACAGAGGCAGAAATATTCCAGGTAAGAGGAGAAGAACAAATTCTAGAAGATTTACAAATCTGGAGCAACTTGGACACAGTGTTGTCGAAATCCATGCATGGTTGCCTGGAAGCCCATGCTGTTTCGATTATGCTTTGTCAGTTACTCAGAGCAGACAAGATCCAACTCCAAACATACATGGTCCAGTCGACCTCAAACTGCAGTTGAAAAACTACAGATAATTCAGCATTTTCATGACACTTTTCTATTAGGTTTGTCCCAATTGTTTACCTCTGTACTTAACACATGTGTTTCGGGAGTTGGTTGTGCTCTTGATCCCATGTGTTAGATTATCACTCACCCTTGGACTTTTGTATGTTGCTCCTTCTCTTTGTGCATGGGGTATCTTATGTCAGTGTTTAGACCTCAGATTATTGACTGGGGCATCTTTTTTTTTTTTTTTTTTGTCTAGTACCTCAGTCAAAGACCATCCCTAGTCTCCATCAGGACTGTTTGTTTGAAGGATATGCCAACATGCCATGATGTCATTAAATGCACCATGATGGGCTAACGGTGTTGGATAGAGTCATAAAATCTCATTTGGAAGCAACCCCATGGGTCAAAAGTCCAAAGTTTAATTCACTCAAAAAGGCCTGCCAAGTGCATCCACAAATGCTCAGTAAAGGGAAAAGGGAATGGATGTTAAACAATTAAAATAAATCCCGTGCAGGGATTGATTAGTTGAAAGATGTGACACTCAGAATATGTTACACTGAGAAGTTGCTTTAAAGTCATCAATAAGTCAATAATTATCTCATCTCACTCTTCTAAAATAGAGAATTTGGACCTTAAAAAATGACTGGTGTATGTATGTGTGATGCAAGAGAGAATGAGAAAAGGAAAGAGATGGGGTTAGAGGTGGGGAAGAAACACACAAACAGAGAGGGAGAGGGAATCTAAGAATATCCCTCTCTCTTAGCTGATTGAAAATGTTTACAGTTGACTGTTCACTATTCACAATTCAAAAAGGAGCTGACTCAAAACCAGAAGCAGCCATGCAGAAGCTTGCTGCTAATGTAGTCAGATAATCTAGATACAGATTTACTGTTCGGGAGAGAGTACAATCTCATTGCTCCTTTAATCCTGGAATCAAGTGAAAATTTCCTGATTTCTTCTTTGGGAGTGAAATTTGACTTCCTCTAGTCCTAATCTGTCCCCAGTGGCCTAATTCCCAGGAGCCCCATCCACAAACACAAAATGAATTGTAAGCAGGTTTGCCATATTTATGCACTTGCTTTATTTCTCTAATATATTACCCATTCCGTTCTTCTTGAATTATGGTGGCTTATATATTTGTCTTTCCCACTGGACTTGTAAGTCTCTTTTGGCCAGAAGTCATTAATTTATTTTGTCTTCTTGATTTAAGGAGATTATAACCTCAAAAAAATTATTATATTTGTTTAATGCGTAACAGTTAACAAAGTGCTTACATGTACATTAAGTGGTTGACATTCTCCATTTGATAAATAAAGTCAATGGACTATGTGCCATTATTTCTGTTTTATTGATGGCATAACCATGACTTATGGAAAGCTTTCATAAATATAATGAAAGGGCTGTGAATTCAACTCAACTTTCCAGAACCCAGTCCAGTGTACATTTTCTTATACCATGTTTATCTCAACAACACGCATGGTCTCAGCACCATCACATAATCTATGTTCTTCGATATATTTAAATGTATGTGATAGAAATTTAAAAGAATCCTTCTGGTATTTCTCAGGGCAAAAAAAGGTAAATCTAACATTTTGAGGAAGAGGCCATGTCTTCAGACGTGAATCTCCCAAGTGACAAAGAAGATACTGGAAGAGTATGAAACTGCCCTAGCTTTTCTAGTGCTCACTTTTCCTGGGCCTAATTATACATGAAATATGCAAATCACAACTTTCTGAATGTACACAGATTCCACAAACAAACACAAGTGCATTTTCAAGAGCGACTTTAATTTTCCTTCTTTTCATCCTAATTGACAACATTCATAGAAGGAACACAGTTTGAGCAGTAAAAAAAGTCAGGAAAATTAAATACAGAAACAGTCTGAACTGTATAATATGTCTCCTCTTTCATTAAAAGAATGAAATATTGTCAGTGCCCTTTATAGTTTTAATTAAGTATGTCAGTATAATACTTAATTGAGAGAAATATGCAAATGATCGTTGCTTTATAAGGCCAAAGCTAAATAAACACGGCATACTGCAAGCACCCATCTCATTATATGTCTATGCAGAAGTCTTGTGCAGATTAAGTTATATTATGGGTGATTCTTTTTACCTCCAAGTCATTCCCAACATTTTCATGCTGAAGGATCTGAATGAGAAATAATAGCCATTTTGCAATTTTCTTTCAATATTATCATGCAATATTCTTCTCAGAGTGAATTAATATGAATGATTCCAGGGGCTGGCATAGTCCAACTTTGTGAACTGGCTTCTATGGATGGTGACTACGAGGAATAGGTAGGGTTGCTTTACCACCACTTCCTGAGTACCAATCTAAATACGATTGGCTCAAGCTTGCAAAATCGAATGTACCACGTCTTTCTAGACACTAAGAATAAGAAGACACACAAGATACCGAAAGACTGAGAACTGGGATGAAACTTGTTAAACTACTCCTAAGGCTGACAGGGCCCAAACCTTCACAGTCAGGTGCATGTTGCAAAGTCCAGTACCCGCCTCTACTGCTCCCTCTCCAATTCCCGGCAGTTCACCCAAGCCACACCACTATCCCTTCAGTGTTCGTATTCCTCTGCTTTACCCTGTGTACGAGCAGTGGTCTTTAACTAAGGATGCCCTGTTCCTTCTCTGCCTCTTGACATTTTGCTAATCTTTTCCATTTAGTTTAAATGGCCTGACTTCTACAGTCTTCTCTGTTTCCCTCAGAGATAAATTGCGCCTCCTTCTTTATGACTTCTTTAGCCCTATCTACTTATGGGTGGTATAACAGTTATTATAATACTTTGCCATTAATTTGCTTTGTAATGCTATCCTCAACCCCTCCACATCCACTTCAAAACTGGGATTTCTTTGCCACGCTGAACTTACTGTTATTCATCTTTTTATGGTCCAATCCCCCCGTCCCATGGGAATTTAATAGGCATTTAACAAATGTTGGCAATTTAAAGTTCCTTTATGTGACACCTTTATTGCTAAGTGTCTGAGACATATTATTGATAAAGATTATAGTAGGTATTGTTTTGGAGAAATATTCAAATATTCATTGGGCAATATATTCAACAGAATTAAAGTGATATTGTATGCATGCAAAGGACTAAAGAAATATGTTTTGACCTTGAATTTTTAAAAATCATTGATGATAATTTAAAACATTCCCAATCATTCTGTCCATACTTACCCAACTATTTCCTCATTATAGGAAAACATCCTGAAATGTGGTGTCCTAAGTGAACCTGATGAAGGGGGTTCTATTTAACTTCTTATAAAGATAAATCCCTCTGTTAATAGTTAATGTGAGTCATTATTTTTTAATTATTTCTTTTTTCATGCTATTATATAATAGGAATACCTATTCCATTATTTTCAGGCTGAGAAAGAAATACTGATTTCTGCAACAGAACCAATGTCTTGAACCTAGTAGGAGCTCTCTCACTGGTGCGTCTTGGCATATGAACTCCTTCAGCCTGACTTGCTTTCCCCTTACTTCTTCACCTGTGTAGCTCCATCTTGTCAATCAAGGCATGGTAACCATCACTCTTATACAAGTCTTCTTGGACTGTCCCCAAATATTTTAGAAATGCCCCTAATCTATGCCCCAATAATATGCTTTCCACTCCTTGTTTTCATTCATTTATTAATCTTTCCTTTCAACAAATATTTACTGAGAATGACTTTTATGTTTGGAACTGAGAGTACAATGGTGGGCGATAGAACCCCTGATGACTTTCCTGTTGGAGTTGAGTCTGGTTTAGGAATTCCTCTCACATAAAACATTTCAGACAGCATTAACTGTGTTTGTCTCCTCTGTTAGGATCTGAAATCTACTCTGGAACAGAAGCTTTATCTTTTATTGCATCCTGAGCACCTAGGGCTTCGGAATGGGGATGCTTAGTAAATCTTTGACTGGATGGATACTCATTCTATGTTTATTTAATCTCATCCTCACTCCATCAACCAGTAAATATTTGGTAAATGCTTCAATTCTCAGGGATCCAGATAGAGTTAGAAATACATTTAATATATCTCTGCAATGCAATATTTTGCGTAAAACCAGAACTTACCAAATGTTCTTTATTTAATTGAGGGCTGCTAAGAATTTGTCTGTCTACTGCAATACATAAAAATGAGAGTAATAACTGGAGAGGCTGTTATGTGGCACTGTTCGTGAGTTCTGGGTCTCTCCCATTGAATATTCAATCACAGTTCAGCCCTGGTGATTCAGCTCCAGGAAAGCCAGGCCTTCTGTTCAATGTTGGGGCATGGACATTAAGATGAACAATATTAGATCAGTAAGCATGTATGTAAGTGCTGCTTCCAGTAACTTGGTTCATGCTACTAATTCATAATTTTTCTCTTGCCCCGACAACTTATAATTAGATCAAAAGCCATTCAGTCAATATTTGGAATATATCGAAGATGTTTCCCAATAAGTCCTTAAAGGGGAAGGGTGATACTATGCTTGTTTTGGAAGTGGAGGGGACGTCCATTCTAATGGTCAATGAGAATTCAGCAAGCAGTGGTTATACTCTTTCTGGCACATTCAATGAAAGCCTCCTGTAGGGAAAGCAATCTTTGTGGTCCATTAATCCATTTACTTCCAACTAGACACCAAGGACTTCACACCAAGGAGAAGAGACGATACAGAGAGAAATACAGGATACCAAGAAAGCAATCCTTATAGTAATTAAAGTACAAAAGCTGATGCAACAATAAGTGCATGTCTTTTAATTTGCCAAGAAATTCATGAATTATAATCATCTCAAGACCATCATCTTGGTCTATATATAGACCATCAGTCTATAGTCTATCTTCTTTTCAGAACAGCATCTTGGAATATTTATACCTGACACTATGATTAACAGAAATACTTTCCAGTTCTTAGGGGCCTAAAAATAAGTAATGTTGTATGACCTAAAATAAGTCAAGGATGCATTTGCCACCATTTTATCTATGGAGATATCTAACTTTAAACAGTCTCAGTAGACACATGACTGGTAGCAGACAATATGGCCTTGTAGACCTAATTCTGATTCCCTAATCTTGTTTTCCTTGGTACCTTCACTTAAAAGCCTGGGAAAGAATAATATGCACAGCCTCATCTCTCTTCAGCCAGAGAGTGGTGACACATTTCTTTAATATTACGATTAACAGTATGTATTCTGAAAGTAAATTCTTGAGTTTAAGTCCTATCTCTCCCATTCATGAGCTACACAACTTTGGGCAAGGAATGATCTCAGTTCCTTTCTCTTTCTGTTGAATGGAGAACCAGAGTATCTACCTCATATAGTTATAGCAAGGTTGATGTTTAAATGAATTATTATATAAAGCATGCTTACAGTAGGTCCTAGCATATAGTAAGTACCATATGTATGTAAGCTATACTTATTACTTTCATTGTTGTTGTTAATCCTGGCAAAGGGAATAGAATTGCAAACCTGCTCTGACATTAAGAAAGCTTTTTTTTTTTTTTTTTTTTTTTACTTTCCTAATAAAATCAAAAGTTGTAGCTGACATGACACTACCTCAAGTGAATCTAATGCCAGCAGTGAATCTAGAAATGATATTTGCAGCTGGAATAGATGGGATGGACATTATGGAGATATAAGCTTTGGGGAAAAGTTCAAGAGATTTGGAAAGAAGCCACATCTGAATCCAAACCAACAGCCACCTACCTCCCATTAGATATTTAAACCGCTGTCATCAAGTTTTATGCTGGCTGAAATCTAAAGCATTCTTCACTGATACACTGGTGGAACTGTTCTGACAGCTAAGTCTTATTACCACCAGGATTGTGTAAAATGTTCTCTGCTTATCAAAGTGATCAAAGAAATGGACCAGATATTATGAAGTGTTTTCAAACATAGCTCCCTAGATCTTTCTGCATCAGAAGACTCTGTCCCGGAGGGAGGGGAAAGATGGCAGAAGAGAGTTGAGGGGTCCTCAACTCACCTGGCCCTACAAACTTACCTATAACTTTCAAAACATCCTGAACACCTACAAATTCAACCTGAGATTTAGAGAGAAAACAGCTGGAATGTACAGAGAGAAAAGTTTTCACATCTAACAAACTATCATTTTTAAGTTTTTTTCTATTTGACTTTAATATTTCTACAATTACATGTCTTAGATATACTTTTTACTTCTGGATTCCCTTCAATGTATTCAATTTAATTTTGGGAGATATACGAGATATGGGTATTTGTTTTGTATTTTTTGTTGGTTTCTTTGTTTTCTCTGCCTCATTTTGTTCTACAATGGCGGAAGTTAATACCTTCTAAACATGACCAACAGCACCCAGAATCAGGTGGAACACCATCCTGATTCACTCTGTGAGATTATATTCTCTCTTCCTTCCCATTCTGCCCCCCTCTTTTATCTTGTTTATGTTTTGATGGTCAATGTCGGGGCTTCTATAAGTATTGCTGGTTTATATAAATTTGGGACTGAGCCTCATCTAACATACAGAACTTAATGACTCAGAACCAAGAGGATCACCCTCTAGGACCCCTCAGGTAGACTACATTCTCCCTCCACTACAACTTCTTCACTAACAACTCCATTTTTTCCTCTATCCTTTACTTCTTTTCTTTTTCTTTTTCTTTTTCTTTTTTCTTTTTCTTCATTTTTGGTTTTTGGCTTTTTATTTTTACTACTTTGTTTTAAAATTTGATTTTCACTTTAGTGGTCATTTTGTTTCATTTTGTTCTGTTCTTCTTTTTCTTTTATTTTCTGGTCTCTGACCTCCTCAGAATCATCTAGGGTTGATGATTTTCATTCCTATTTTACTTAGGTACTGGTTGATATTTTTCATTCAGCCCACTCATACAGCCACTCTGCTATGGACAGAATGACTAAAAGGAAGAATTCACCACAAAGGAAAGAACCGGGAACCATACTCTCTGCCAGAGTTACAGATTTAGCATTTCAATATGATGTCAGAAATTCAGTTTAGAAGCACAATTATAAAGCTACTGGTGGCTCTGGAAAAAAGCATAAAGACTCTAGAGATTTTTATTACTGCAGAATTGAGACTTAATCGGGCTGAGATTAAAAATAGATTAAATGCGATGTAGTCCAAACTGGATGCTCTAACTGCTAGGGTTAAGGAGGTGGAAGAGCCAGTGAGCACACAGAAGACAAGTTGATGGTAAGAAAGGAAGCTAAAAGAGAGAGAGAGAGAGAGAAATGATAAAGATCCGGTAATGAAAGACTTAGGTAAATAAACGATAGCTTGAGAAGGACGAATATACATCTAATTGGGATTCCAGAGGGAGAGAGAGAGAGAGAGAGAGCCACGAAGTATGTTTGAGAAAATCATAGCTGATAGCTTCCCAAATCTAGGAAGGAAACAGGAATTCAGGTCCAACAGATAGAGAGGGCCTTGAAAAAAATCAATGAGAACCATTCAACACTTCAACATTTAATAGTGAAACTTGCAAATTCCAAAGATAAAGAGAAAATCCTTAAAGCAGCAAGAGATAAGAGATCCCTAACTTATATGGGGAGAAATATCAGATTAACATCAGACTCCCCAAAGAGACCTGACAGGCCAGGAAGGGCTGGCAGGATATATTCAGGGTCCTAAATGAGAAGAACATGCAGCCAAGAATACTATATCCAGCAAGGCTCTCATTCAGAATAGAGGGAGAGATGAAGAGCTTCCAAGAAAGGCAGAAACTGAAAGAATAAGTGACCACCAAACCAGCGCTGCAAGAAATATTAAGGGGGATCCTGTAAAAGAAAGAGGAAGTCCAAAGAAATAATCCACAAAAACAGGGACTGCACAGGTAATACGATAATACTGAATTCTTATTTCCCAATTGTCTACTCTCACCACTGCTGTTCAACACAGTACTAGAAGTCCTAGCCTCAGCAATCAGGTGACAAAAAGAAATAAAAGACTTTCAAGTTTGCAAAGAAGAAGCCAAACTCTCCCTCTTCACAGAGGACATGAGACTGTACATAGAAAACCCAAAAGACTCCACCCCCAAGATTGCTAGAACTCATACAGCAATTCAGCAGTGTAGCAGGATACAAAAGCAATGCCCAGAAGTCAGTGGCATTTCTATACACTAACAATGAAACTGAAGAAGGAGAAATGAAAGAGTCAATCCCATTTAAAATTGTACCCCAAAGCATAAGATACCTAGGAATAAAACCTAACCAAGGAGGTAAAGGATCTATACCCTAAACTACAGAGCACTTCTGAAAGAAATTGAGGAAGACATGAACAGATGAAAAAGCATTCCATGCTCATGGATTGGAAGAATAAATATTGTGAAAATGTCAATGCTCCCCAGGGCAATTTACACGTTTAATGCAATCCCTATCAAAATACCATGGACTTTTTTCAGAGAGTTGGAACAAATAATCTTAAGATTTGTGTGGAATCAGAAAAGACCCCAAATAGCCAAGGGAATATTGAAAAAGAAAACCAGAGTCAGGGCATCACAATGCCAGATTTCAGGTCATACTACAAAGCTGTGGTCATCAAGACAATGTGGTCCTGGCACAAAAACAGACACATAGGTCAATGGAACAGAATAGAGAACCCAGACATGGGCCCTCAACTCTATGGTCAACTAATCTTCTACAAAGCAGGAAAGACTATCCCATGGATAAAGGACAGTCTCTTCAATAAATGGTGCCGGGAAAATTGGACGCCGCATGCAGAAGAATGAAACTAGACCACTCTGTTTCACCATACACAAAGATAAACTCAAAATGGATGAGAGATCTAAATGTGAGACAAGAATCCATCAAAATCCTAGAGGAGAACACAGGCAACACCCTTTTTGAACTCGGCCACAGTAACTTCTTGCAAGATACATCCACGAAGGCAAGAGAAACAAAAGCAAAAATGAACTATTGGGACTTAATCAGGATAAAAAGCTTCTGCTCAGCAGAAGAAACAGTCAACAAAACTCAAAGACAACCTACAGATGGGAGAAGATACCTGCAAATGACGGATCAGATCAAGGGCTAGTATCCAAGATCTATAAAGAACTTATTAAACTCAGCAGCAAAGAAACAAACAATCCAATCATGAAATGGGCAAAAGACATGAAGAGAAATCTCACAGAGGAAGACATAGACATGGCCAACATGCACAGGAGAAAATGTTCCACATCACTGGCCATCGGGGAAATACAAATCAAAAAATACCACCATGAGATACCACCTCACACCAGTGAGAAGGGGAAAAATTAACAAGACAGGAAACAACAAATGTTGGAGAGGATATGGAGAAAGGGGAACCCTCTTGCACTGTTGGTGGGAATGTGAACTGGTGCAGCCACTCTGGAAAACTGTGTGGAGGTTCCTCAAAGAGTTAAAAATAGATCTGCTCCATGACCCAGCAATTGCACCACTGGGGATTTACCCCAAAGATACAGATGCAGTGAAACGCCAGGACACCTGCACCCCGATGTTTCTAGCAGCAATGTCCACAATAGCCAAACTGTGGAAGGAGCCTCGGTGTCCATTGAAAGATGATGGATAAAGAAGATGTGGTCTATGTATACAATGGAATATTCCTCAGCAATTAGAAACAACAAATACCCACCATTTGCTCCGATGTGGATGGAACTGGAGGGTATTATGCTGAGTGAAGTCAATTAGAGAAGGACAATCATCATATGGTTCCACTCATACGGGGAATATAAGAAATAGTGAAAGGGGAGGGAAACTGAGTGGGAAAAATTAGGGAGTGAGACAAACCACAGAGACTCCTAACTCTGGGAAATGAACAAGGGGTGGTGAAAAGGGGGGTAGCCAGGGGGTTGGGGTGACTGGGTGACAGGCACTGAGGGGGGCACTTGATGGGATGAGCACTGGGTGTTATGCTATGTGTTGGCAAATCGAGCTTCAATAAAAACAAATGAAAAACAAAGTAGACTCTGTCCCATAGGCAACAGTATGTATTAGTGCTCACTTTACCTATGACATTATGTTAATTTCCACATCGTGATATTGTGAGAACAACTTTATTTTGAAACCACTGAAGACCTGGCAGCTTTAGAGACAGATCTTCTTCATATGGACTATTTTTTTGTGAGCTATGACATTTAAATTCCGCTTGGCTATGTCTATGTCTGGTCCTTGTGCTAGCCAGCCTTCAGGATGGCCCCACTCATGTCTGCCTCCCAGGGTTCACGTCTTCATATAGTTTCCTCCCACATGGTACCAGAATTGGACTCTGTGACCAACAGCATGTGTATATCATGTGTGCGACAAGATTACAAATAACTGCAATTTCTGTCTTGGACTTTCTCTTGCTAGCCAGCTCTCTCAGATCCCTCAGTCTGGATGCAGCAGGTGGTCATGTCAAGAAAACACTCAGGTTCCCTAGGCAGAGGCCCACATGGCAAGGGACAGAAGTCTCTGGGCAAAAGCCATTGAGGAAGTGAGACTTGACAGTAATCACATGAATGAGCTCAGCAGTGTAATTCTTTAGCCTCTGTTGTGCCCTGAGATGACCGTGCTGCAGCCAGCAGCTCACCTGAAATCCCCTGAGAGCTTCTAGACCAAACCACCCAGCTAAACCACTCCTACATTCTGACCCTCATTATGTCCGCACGAGAGGTGAGTGATTATTGGTTGTTTTAAGCTACTTCTTAGGGTTTTGTTCTGATTTTGTTTGTTTGTTTGTTTGTTTTACTACTACATGGCTGGCATTTGCTAGAATAAAAAGTTTAAAGAAATCAATCTTAAATAATATGTCACAAGAATGCGTCCAAGTTCTGTAATACCCCAGGTGTGTTCTGTGAAATCTAAGTAATACTTTGCTCTGGAAAAGAGGTATGGGTGTGTATATAAATACACATATACATCTTTATAAGTGTGTGTTCACTCATAAATGTGCATGCACATGCAGTACAGTAGTCCATGGAACTTGAGCAACAAATACATCAACACTTTATAGGAAGAAAGAGAGGCCATGTAACTGGAGATAGACAGATGGCATGACCCAGTGAGTCTCCAATTATATTACAAAGAGGTATTAAGAATTTTTCTTTTCCTAACTTTAATTCCAGAAGAGATCAATCTGGCCTCATAGAGATGTTAGAAAATAAAATATACATTGAATGTACACAGAACCCGTTAGTGCATTTTCAGCACCCTATAGGTGTGTGTCTCCTTCTTCTTTTAAAAAACAAGAAAAACAAACCAAACAAATCTGAATTATAATTAATAAGGAAAAAAGCTACTTTCCTTATACTTATATAAGGAAATCCTTATATTTCCTTATAGTATTTCCTTATATTATATAGTATTTCCTTATAGTATTTCCTTATATTTATATAAGCACATCATTGCTTAACCAATGAAAAAAATATCTACTCTATTAAAAAGAAACCTTTACAATCACGCATTATATATACTCTACAGCCATACTATCAAGGCGATTTCCTTTCATTCATCTATATTGAATGCTAGGGACCTACTCAAGTAAAACATAGTTGTAGTTTAATCTAACAGTGATGAATTACTGGAGTGAATTCATGCAAACAGGGAAATTGAAATTAAATTCATCACACCAAGGAAAACACTTCCTACCCATGTAAATTAGCAGCTTTTCCGCTAAAATCAATTTGTTTTGGTAAATTATGCAAAAATCCTCAAAGGGCTTAGGTAAGTAATTTATTATACTCCTGGCTGTTTCATAATGTTAGGAAATAAAATGTATTCACACAATATTAGATGGCATAAGCTGAGAGCTTTAGTGACAATTTTTGTTTATTACAATTAATCTAACTCGACTGCACTGTCAGAGCACCCACATTATATGGGATATATAATTTTTGTTCCGGTGCTTAGAAGATGCTGCATAAAAAAATGATCTCTCTCTTTTTTTTTTAGAGTACTGATTATTTCCTAAAACACTTTATGGCAAAGGTCAGTGACTTCAATGAAAAGTGCCTTGAGTGCTGTACATGCGGTAGTTCTGAGATAGAAAGTCCCCTTCTTATCCAGCACAAGAATACAGTTTTGTATGATGCTGTTGTGGAATTTTTGGTGGAATGTAAAGAGAACATGTTTGTTTCGTAGAAGATGTTCAAGTATCACCAAATCTAACGTGCGCCAGTAGTGACACACAACATCCAAGAACTCTCTTTTCGTAGACAGGGAGAAGTGTTTGTTATCTTTAACAATCTTTGGCCTTTTTTCCAATAGTTCAGGTCACCCGAATCATTCCAATTCACATATATTTACTACCCTTTAACCTACTATATATGAGATCAGTTTTAGAAACATAATTTCTTATCTGAACCACTGATATAGATATAGTCAATCTAATGGTCTCCTCTCTCTCATTTTATTCCCCCAAATCCCTTTCTCACTGGATATGCCAAGGGAAATAAGTCAAAGAAAGGCAGATACCATTTGATTTCACTTGTGTGTGGAATCTAAAAAACAGGAAAAAAAAAAAAAACAAATAAGAAACCAACAAAACTAAACAGAAACAGACTCGTAAATACAGAGAACAAACTGGTGGTTGCCAGAGGGGAAGGGGGTGGGAGCTTAAGCAAGATAGTGAAGGAGATTAAGAGGTACAGACCTCCGGTTATACAGTCAATAAGTCACGAGGATGGAAAGTATAGCATAGGGAATACAGTCAGTAATTTTGTAATGCCCTGTGTGGTGATGGATGGTAGACTTATGGTGAGCATTTCATAATGCATATAATTGTCGAATTGTTATGTTGTACACCTGAAACTAGTATAACGTTGTATGACAATTTTTTTTTTTAATGAGAAGAAAACTTTAAAATAATGGCAGGAAGTGGTATAGCACTCCACTGCATGAGAGCATTTAGTGGTTTTTCCTGACCACAGTGTGAATACTCACCTTCCAGGCTCTCCCATCAGTCCTATCACATGGTTACCTTAAGCCACTTGCCAAGTCCTAATCTTTCCTCTACATCCCTGTCATGACAAATTCCTTGCCTATTCTAAAACATATCATCATTATTATTTTTTTTCAAAATGCATCATTGGTGCAACCTCATTCACTGAAACATGCTCTTCTGTTCACATGGTGCTTCTCTTTTTAGATCAATAAAACTAAGAAATTTATTCTTGTCTTAATATTGTTAAGGCATCTAAAATCATAAACATTTGTTTGTTTTTCGGTTCTTTCTCCCTAATATGTAGCCTCCACGAAGCTCAGCCTCAGACATGTCCGGCTCACCAGTAATTCTATGCGTGTGCTTATGCTTGTATGCACACACATGCATTTCAAATAATATAAACTCTTTTATACTAGCTGCTTATTTCCTCATGTGGGCTTCTGATGTGCTTTGCTTTTGCATCACAAACCTTGGAACCTCCACAAGCCTGTGGAAACCTTTGAGGTTTCCACACTTTATCACATCTGATTATTTGCTCTCTTGCCCACATAATTTAAGAACCGAAAATCTACTTATTATTTATCTCTCAGAGAGATTACATATCATATCATCATGAATATATAATGAAAAAGTGCTGAACGTCTTGAAAGTTACCTCTGGAACCATATTAGCTTATAAACAGATGAGAATCATTTGACTAATATTATCAGTGCTTTTGATAATAAATGAAGAATAATATATTTCTGTGTACATTTGAGGAATCAAGTAGGTTTAGAAACAAATGGCTGCTTTGAATGACCCAGTGGTTTCAAATTTCCTTGGCATCCATCCTCTCTATGATCCTTATAAAGATACAGGGATTGAGTTAAGCCAAGAGTCCTTTACCCCTACCCTACGCAAAATCAGGCATATGAGCCTAAGTGAAAAGTTCAACCCACGGCTCCAAACATCAGAATCCGTCCTCTTCAGACAGCGTGAAGAAACCACAGTCTGCGTGTGAATTTGACTTTTTCTCATATCTATGCTACTTTAAAAATCAATAAAATTTTTACATGTAGAACTGAACCATGCTAAATTAAGAGGTTCTTTTATTTCAAGGAACGTGTTGCTACATTGACATGTAACACAAATACCTGATAATTGGAGTAAATGAAACATATATCTAATTGTTTATACAGTATATGATATTATGTGTAGCATGAATAATATTATATTTATTATATCCCAGTGGGTTGTATACTTAACAAGATTGAAATGTTACTGTGACGAAGCTTCACATTCAAGAAATTTAGATTCAAAGTCCAGCACTCGGGATCCCTGGGTGGCGCAGCGGTTTAGTGCCTGCCTTTGGCCCAGGGCGCGATCCTGGAGACCCAGGATCGAATCCCATGTCTGGCTCCCGGTGCATGGAGCCTGCTTCTCCCTCTGCCTGTGTCTCTGCCTCTTTCTCTCTCTCTCTCTGTGTGTGTGACTATCATAAATAAATTAAAAAAAAAAAAAGTCCAGCACTCAATGATTTTATTGTTGATTTTGATGGGGGGTTTTGTTGTTTATTTGTTTGCATGTGTTTTATGGTTGAATTTCCTAAGTAGTTAATAATTTTCTTCTTTGCCATGTATTTGCTACTATGGTTATTTTATTTTTTGTTTATTTTTTTAATAATAAATTTATTTTTTATTGGTGTTCAATTTGCCAACATACAGAATAACACCCAGTGCTCATCCCGTCAAGTGCCCGTCACCCATTCACCCCTACCCCCCCCCCCCCTCCCCTTCCACCACCCCTAGTTGATTTCCCCGAGTTAGGAGTCTTTATGTTCTGTCTCCCTTTCTGATATTTCCCACACATTTCTTCTCCATTCCCTTACATTCCCTTTCACTATTATTTATATTCCCCAAATGAATGAGACCATATAATGTTTGTCCTTCTCCGATTGACTTCATTCAGCATAATACCCTCCAGTTCCATCCACACTGAAGCAAATGGTGGGTATTTGTTGTTTCTAATGGCTGAGGAATATTCCATTGTATACATAGACCACATCTTCTTTATCCATCATCTTTCGATGGACACCGAGGCTCCTTCCACAGTTT